>NW_018408917.1:1137389-1145910 GCF_002113885.1 Mizuhopecten yessoensis
AAAAAAAATATAGAAAATAAAATTAAAAAATTGGGCTCTTGATATGTAGAACTGTGTCCTCGTCGCCTGTAAGAATGACTAAAAGTTCTATGTGTAATCCGTTTTTCATTTCGAGTTACTTCCCTTGTATTTCCCTTGTATTGCACTACCGATTGTTTAGCTTGTATTGTTTTAGCATAATGTAGAAATTTACGTACATAGAGGTTCATTCCGGCCACCACTTTTGCATCGAGTTTGTAATGTATATTAATAAAAGTTATATCAGCTTAAAGATTATAAAATTATCTTTCTTAGAGTGGTCACCGAACAAAAATCGATTCTGCGATTAAAGAGTAATGGGTAAAAAAAGACAGAAAGTTACGAGAAAGTTATACTTTTTTCGTCATTTTTCAAACGATTTCGATTCATTCCGGCCACCACTTTTGCGATTAATATGAAAGAAGTGTTTAAACAGTTGGTATCATATTAACAAGTGCAAAATTCCCTTGACCAGAGTGGTCTCCGAACAAAACTCGGTTCAGTACTTTTTGAGATATGAGTATTTATTAGAACGAAAATTGTATCCGGAATATAACTTATTCACCTTTTCGGTGATCCGTTGCACCAGTTACCGTATTGAATATATTGAAAATTCGTAAATATTGATGCATAAGTCGTAAAAACAATATATCTTCTGATGTCGTTCACTTTTTCAAGCTGAGAGTCTGACTGCCAATCGCCTGTTGTCGGTGAACGTCTCGTTTTAGCTACAGTAGGCCTAACGACATTTAGTAACACTCAGGCACTATTACCGTACCCGGAAATAGCTTTTCATAGTAATTCCACATACTTTTTAACATTCCGAGAAGGTGTTAATTTAGAACAAGGAGAAACGACGTATACAATGTGAGCATCAGGGAGTATCTTAGTACATTTAGTAGTGAATTAATATATTATGTTAATGAATACAGTCACGCCGCCGCATTGCAGATAAAGCAAATTATTAGTTAGTTAGTTAGTTAAGTTTATTTCCGGTTCAGGACTAGTGAAAGTCCTCTATACCAGACTCTTATATTACACAATACATAAATATATATATTTCTATTCGGTACACGTTAATGTCTATGGTTTGATTAATGATTTGTAGTTAAAGAAAAGTTCTTGATGTTTCCAGTGGGTATCTAGCCTGTTTTTAAATACATTTACATTTGGTGCGGAGACAACATTTTCAGGCAGATTCCTCAGAATTATTGGCATCCCAAATGGTTAAATTTTAACACACTGTAATATGGTTACTTAGATCTTTTTTCCAGTCCATGCCAATACATCCCTTGGAGATGTTTTGTCTAATACGCCTTGAGTAGATTTTGAACTCCTTCGACTTTCCGAAACTTTCTCGTGCTTGTTCTTTTGATTAAAATGCGTAGTTGTACTTTCACTTTCTCAGTTTCGGAGTCCTTAAGGATCAACCGCGGATTTCACATATAGATTGGTTGAATCTGCTTAAATCGGATAGAAATTTAATTAAAATGTGTATAATCTATAAACGGAACAGAAAAACTAGTAACTGAAAGCTGTATTTTGTAAAAAAAAAAAAAATGTGTTAAAAAATATTATACTAAAACAGACATAAACAAAAAAGAAATGGTGCAGCGTACGCGTATAGCAGCCAGATTAGTCACGAACAAATTTAGAAACACCTCCAGTGATGGTGACATTCCTCAACACCTTAACTGGCAATCATTTGAAGACAGAAAGAGATTCATGCGACTGACAACACTACATAAAACTATATACATGCAACTCATACCTCCATCCCACACATGACATGCACATCAAAACTCATATCAAACAACACTCTCATGTAGAAAACAGGTACGACAACAATCCTTTTTCCCTCGTACCATAGCAGACTGGAACAACCTGCCTCCAGATATAACCTCCATTACCTCTTCTGACTGCTTCACTTAATTATAACTGTCCCTAAACAAAAAAACACTTCTAACTCCCATACTTTATAAATATTCCCTTTCACTATCTTTTATCTTCTCTTCTCTTGGCCTAGCACCCACTATCACATGACATGGTCTTCAAATAGATGAAGGTGGTCATTACTATGTAGATGTATAGATGTAGATTAGGCTTATATTTACATGTCAACAATAAAATGTCACCTGTCAGGAATGGCCCACAGGGTCCGGCCCGCCCCTCCCGCCGCACACAACTAGTAATAATATTGATCTTGTTAGAATTTCAGTTGCTGGATACGTATATCCTAATACTTGTAATATTCAAATACTTGTACATGTACTATATACATATCCAGTGACTGAAAGTCTAACAAATAGGATATTATTACGTGATCAATAATATAACTACATTGTACTTGCATGCTCCTGAGAATGGCCAGTATGTGTTTATAGGGTGGCAACTGTGACTCATTTTTCAAAAAGGCAACTTGAATACACATTTTCGTTTAGTTCCAGCGTTAGCCCACACACACAAATGTTTCATTGGTCATACTCATTGAAAGTAGTATCTACTACATACATACTGTATGTTTTGTCAAATTAATTATCAAAACATCTTTTTTTGTATTCAAATTGTACAATTTTTACTGATTTTTCAATTTGTTGGTTATTTATAGTGAATGTATTTTATTTATTTACAATTAATTTTTGGTTTATTGATAGAAAAATCATTATGGATGGTAAACTGACCAATATGGTAACATGTACTTCATAATAATCTATTTAATTGTATTTCTTTGGTGTAATATATATTTTTGCTGACTCTAAGTGACATCAGGGTGTATAAAAATATTTCAGAAAACGATATTTTTATTATAATATTTGATTTACACCTGTGGGAAAGGTCACGGTGACCGAGTGGTTAAGGCGTCTGACATTATACCACTGTCCCTCCACCACTGGGTCGCGGGCTCAAGGCTAACGTTGGGCAGTATCCAGGTACTGGCCGCGGGTTGTTTGTTCTTTCCGGGTACTCTGGCTTTCCATCACCACCAAACCTGGCACGTCCTTAAATGAGCTGTTAATAGGACATAAAACACAAGCAAACCAAACCACAACTGTTGGAGTGCTTGAAACCGGGAAATTCCAGGTCATATCCGGAGACATCACATGCATGAATCAACACTTGGTAAAAATCTCTCTCTCCCCATGTGGTGGTATAGTATAAACTAAAAAAAAAAGATAAGTATGCCCCCGCAACAAAGTTGGGAGGGTGTACTGGAATCAGCTTGTCCGTCTGCCCGCCCACCTTTTGTTGAAAAAAATCCTGAAACTTTTCAGATGTGATAACTACCACCTAAAGTTGTGCATCCAGGTATTTTTTCCAACCCTTTTTTATAAAGTTAATGGCCCTTTGTTGAAAAATCCTTGTCCTGACAACTCGTTATCTATAGCTAGTGGGCCAATTTCAAAGAAAGTTTACAGATATGGCAACTGCCCCTTGACATTGTGCATCCAAGTGGTACTTTTTCATTCCGAACCATTTTAAAAGGAGTTATGGCCCTTTGTTGAAAAAAACTTTGTCTGCCTCTGCTTTCAACGTTTTTTAAGGAGTTATGGCCCTTTTGTTAAAAATATTGGTCCTGACATCCCTTCCTTAACTACTAGGACAATTTCAGCAAAACTCATTCATCTGGGCTATCAAGATTTGGTTTGCAAGTATGTTTTGGCATCGAGAGGGAGTACTGTACAGGAAGTATGTGAGTGACCTTTATACTTAGATAAGTGTACAGCTCAGCCAATAAAGAACCATTACTGGTGGGAAACTATAATGCTTTGCAATACTTTGCCTTAGTAAGTCTTTAGCTTACAGTTCTGGCTTATATAGGAGCAGGGGTATAAGATAGCCTTTGGCTTATGGTTTTAGTTTTCCCTGTACACATCCGATTATATTACGCATCGTGGTATTGATACTTATTCTATACAGCAATCAATAAAGTAATATTGTTGTTTGTGTTAATAGAACAGCCTTGAATCCTTGACTCACTACAAGATGTCGGATGGCACTGATGGTTCTGGGCCTACTGGAGGGAGGTATGTTAATATATATTGGGACTGCATGGACTTGAAGACATCAGTGAATAAAACATATAATGGGCCCTACCAAAATGAAACCATGAACTTGCACTCATGTATTGTAATTCAGAGTTTTTGCCAGGTGTTTAGGTCCAGGGACTCATTCCCAATTGAAAAATGACCCTGCACTTTTTCCAATTTCAGCCTTTAATTTTCCAATTGGATTAAAAAACATGTTTAAAAAAAATTCCAGTCGTTGTATGTGCAAAGTTCAAAGTATTACCATCCATGAAGGATTGTTCAAAAGACATAAATTACAAAAATTTAAGTTAGATAAACACAAAATCTGAAAATTGATGTGTTTATTTGTTGTTATACATTTTTCTATAAAATAACAGTTATTGGAAATTATTTGGTTTATTATTATCACATTGCAGGTTTTTATATTTTATATTTGTTTAATTTTTTTCAAACGTTTTGATACTTTCCCAGGCCTGTACTAATGATATTTTCCCAATTTCTGCTCAGAGGCCCTTTCCCAAAACAGCTGGCAAATCCCCTGTAATTCCTCATACAGTCGATCTTACCAACTGAGCTACCTGATCAGCAAGATTTCCATGGCCCCGACCCTCTACAGTTATATTCAAAATATGATTAAGGGGAGGTAATATAACTTTATGAATGAAAAACTTTATAGTAGAAGCATACAATGTGCTTACAAACCTTTTGAAGTTTCCATGGAGATATCCTGTGTGCTCTGAATCAACAACATTTATTACATAAAAGTTGTGTATATACCCCTTTAGGTAAAAAATAACACTTTAGAATGCCATCTTTTGAGTGTTTCTTTCATACAAAATCATAAGATCTTTGAATATATACATATAGTTTTGTAAATTTACTGGCTGAAAATGGTTAATGTTAGGGCCCGAAATCTGGAGCCACCCTCCAAAATAGGGAGAGTTGGCAGGTATGTGGAGTTCTGTAGTGGGACATGGACCTTGAAGTATATTTTAATCTTTTTATCCCTGTAGACCATAATGGACTCATCCAGGTCAAAGCATGGTAGAGTCTACTGAAATTACATAGGGGTGAAAGAGTTAACACTATACCAATACTACACAGTATTCTGATATAAAAGGTAAAGTAAATAAGCAGATGTGATGTAAAAGAGATTATGCTATATATCACAGGGACTTTTCTTTGCCAAGTTTTACAACAACACTGGCTGCTTTGAATTCCCTCAGCAAAAAAGTACAGATTTTCCCAAAATGAAGAAAAAAATGAGGAATATCTTCTCAATTTCAATAACTAATTGCTACATTTCCCCATATCATCTAGGAACAGGCTGTTGTAAAATTTAACTAGAAAAGTACATTGGCTTTAAATACTCAAATACTACATTACAAGGATTTATCGTCTTAATATATTCAGTCCAGATGAGATGCAAGTCTCGTGAAACATCACCACGATACGTTTCCCCAAATTTGAATTTTCTGGTGGTGATAATGACCATATAATTTTTAGTATTTCTATTACAGTGAACAACGGTCTCAGCTAACAAGAGAAGAGTTTGAACGACAGACGTACCCTGAAAATTTTCAGTTTGTAGGGAGAGCCTTAATAGTAAACAATCACATATTCAAAGGTGAACAGACAAACAATAAAGGTGAATTCCGTAAAGGCTCTGAGATTGATGTACAAAAAATTGAGGCACTGCTTAGCAAGCTAGGATTTACCAAGGAGAACATTAAAAAAGGTGAAAACCTGACAAAAGATGAACTGAAAGAGGAAATAAAAAAAGGTAAATATAATTATATTAAGTTATATATTCCAGGGGTGTATTTCCCAAATGATGCCCAAGTCTATTAGATTTTATCTCAGGACAGTGGTGGTTGGTTTTTAGGTCACCTGAGCTTTGCTCAAGTGACCTATTCCAATCACTTTTCGTCCGTCGTCGTCCGTCGTCCGTCGTGCGTAAACTTTTACATTTTCAACTTCTTCTCAAGAACCAGTGGATTGATTTTTTTCAAACTTGGTCAGAATCATCCTTGGTAGATGAGGCTTCAAAATTGTAAAATTGGGATTCCTACCCCAACCCCTGGGGCCAGGGCGGGGCCCCAAAGGGAAAATTAATCAATATTTCAAAAATCTTCTTCTCCAGACTCAGAGGTACTACAGTGATTTTCTCTACGTGGAAAGAAAGATCATCAGGGGCTTTACTTAAATTGTAAATTTCAGGACCCCCGAGCTATCCGTTCTCCCTTGGGGAGGGGGTAAAGTTTACTATAGTTTATATAGGGAAATAACACTTTTGGGTATATTTTGACAACTTTCTGTAGGAAATTATTTTTACTTGGTGAGAATTATCCTTGGAGGTAGATGGTTTCAAATTGTAAAATTGAGATTCCTACCCCGACCCCTGGGGCCAGGGCGGGGCCCCAAAGGGAAAATTAATCAATATTTCAAAAATCTTCTTCTCCAGACTCAGAGGTACTACAGTGATTTTCTCTACGTGGAAAGAAAGATCATCAGGGGCTTTACTTAAATTGTAAATTTCAGGACCCCCGAGCTATCCGTTCTCCCTTGGGGAGGGGGTAAAGTTTACTATAGTTTATATAGGGAAATAACACTTTTGGGTATATTTTGACAACTTTCTGTAGGAAATTATTTTTACTTGGTGAGAATTATCCTTGGAGGTAGATGGTTTCAAATTGTAAAATTGAGATTCCTACCCCGACCCCTGGGGCCAGGGCGGGGCCCCAAAGGGAAAATTAATCAATATTTCAAAAATCTTCTTCTCCAGACTCAGAGGTACTACAGTGATTTTCTCTACGTGGAAAGAAAGATCATCAGGGGCTTTACTTAAATTGTAAATTTCAGGACCCCCGAGCTATCCGTTCTCCCTTGGGGAGGGGGTAAAGTTTACTATAGTTTATATAGGGAAATAACACTTTTGGGTATATTTTGACAACTTTCTGTAGGAAATTATTTTTACTTGGTGAGAATTATCCTTGGAGGTAGATGGTTTCAAATTGTAAAATTGAGATTCCTACCCCGACCCCTGGGGCCAGGGCGGGGCCCCAAAGGGAAAATTAATCAATATTTCAAAAATCTTCTTCTCCAGACTCAGAGGTACTACAGTGATTTTCTTTACGTGGAAAGAAAGATCATCAGGGGCTTTATTTAAATTGAAAATATCAGGACCCCGAGCTATCCGTTCTCCCTTGGGGAGGGGTTAACGTTTAATATAGTTTATATAGGGAAATAACACTTTTCGGTATATATTTTATCCATTTTCAGCAGAAAATTGCTCAAACTTAGTCAGAATCATCTTGGGTAAATGAGAGTTTTACTTTGTAAAATTAGGATTCCTGCCCCATCCCCAGGGGCTAGGGCGGGGCCCCAAAGGGAACATTTACCAATATTTTCAAATTCTTATCCATTGATGACATGACAAGTATTGTATTTCACTTAGTTTACATGCTGATTTCCACATCACATCTAAACAATAAAATAAAGCTACCAGTATCTATGATATAACTCAGGTGACCGCTAAGGCCCTTGGGCCTCTTGTCTAGATTTGCTTTGCGCCATGTATATAGTCCTTTATTGATTCAGTCTCTCGCTCTTGAAGCGATTTTTGTTACCACTATTTAAGAAATGTCAAAGGGATCATGATGAAATGTGTGTGTAGGATTCCCTTTGCCCATATATTTGTATATGCTTCGGTTGAGATCTATTGGAAAAAAACAAAATGGTTGCCTGGAGGCAGCCATCTTTGATTTCAGATGTGGAGTTATCACTGCTTCTTAGAAACTGAATGGTAACTTAATAGTTGATCATGCTGTTAAGATCAATAGAAAAAACCCAAATCGGCTACCAGGCAGCCATCTTTGGTTTTGCAGTTCGTTACAGCTGTTTCTTAGGAAGGGAAGATGACAAAACATCATGCTCGTTATCCCCTTTCTACAATAGAGGTTCCGCCATGTGTGATGGTTGGTTATCATGTTTATCTAACTTGAGTTGGTTAATTTTCAAATTGTATGAAACAATTTGAAAATTAAGTAATGAGAGTTATCTCCTCTTGAATCTCATAATTATTCAATCTAATAAAATCATATCTTCACATTGCTCCCGTTTACTGATATGTCGCGTGGAAGCACAAGACATATCAGTAAATTTAAACGGGAGCGATGTGAAGTAATAATTTTAATTAGATTGATAATTATTTTCATGAGCATTTATTGTTTATGTTCTATTTTTGTTGAGCCAGGATGAGGATTGAAGTACCATATAGGATTCTTTAATTTGTTTGTTTTAGATTCAGTTTATTTAATATTTTTTTGATACTAAAATATTAACACGATCAACTATCATGCTTGATTGACTGGAATTTTTCTCAGGAAAACTTTATAATGTTTTTATCAACCCCTACAGAATTTACATTTGGAGTGTGTGTGTGTGTGAGTGTGTGTGTGTGTGTGTGGGGGGGG
>NW_018408917.1:1145928-1198919 GCF_002113885.1 Mizuhopecten yessoensis
GGGGGGGGTGTAAATACCTTAAATACTCTAATTATATGTTTATAATTTTATTTGTCACAGTGTCGTAAGACTAAGTTTTGATAGATAACCTGCTATTTTGTGTATATACTTTCAGCTGCGAAGAAAGACTACAGTGATTTTGGCTGTTTTCTTTGTGTAATAATGTCATTTGGGGAGCCTGGAATTATCATCTGCCCTGGTAAAGATGGCCAGCCTGATGAACGCTGTGAACTGAAAGACATCCAAGCGCCATTCACAGGAGACAAATGCAAGAGTTTGGCTACCAAACCAAAGATCTATTTCATCATGGTAAAGTTCAGCAGTTTCATTAAGAAACTTAAGACATATAATAAAAAAAAATAAGTATAAAATTAAAAGTTTCAATATTCAAACCACTCAAACCTCTAATTTTTTTATCCCCCACTTTTGGTAACCAATTTTCTTCAACTCGGTCACAGGGTTAAATGCCTTAAGGGCTCAGCCAAGTTCGATTACCACTTTCAGCGGACTTTATTTGGCAGAGTTATGGCCCCTTGAATAACGAAAAAGCTTCATTATTTGCCGTTTAAGATCATTAACTTTTTTTTCTTCAAGTTTGAAGCTATACATTATGTCTCAACAGCACGATACTCAACATGTTTAAACCTAACCTCAATAATATTAACCTACAATATGTTCTGAAAGTGGGGGATATCAATTCCATGAATGTGCTTGTTACTTTTTGTGATATGGCATGTTTTAACTGTACATAGGATCATGGTCATCTTCTAACTTTAAGCTAAAAGGAAATTTCCCATTTTGCTCCATTGGTAGACTGGGAAGCTGGGAGGGGGGAGGGGTGGGGGGCACTGGTTTGATCCCAGAAGAAAGCACACCACTGTTTTTGCTGTTACAGAAATAAGTCTCACAGCAAGACCTGTTCTTGAGCTCCCATTGACCATGTTAAGAAGACCCGTAGATAATTGTTTAAGGATGGAGTAATTATATCATCACGCTTGATAAAGCACCTGTTGACCATGTTATCTAGTCCCCCTTCCCTTATCTCTTAGGGGTCCCATGAGGCACACACTGTAGTTCAAAGTAATTCAAGAGTACACTACAAACCAGTGGTGATGGCTGCCTGATGATATAATCAGTGTCAGATTCTTGTATTGGCATTTCCCTTCAGGGTCCATTCATGTAATATGGAGAGAGAAAACTTTCATATATTAAATGAGATCCCAGATCATGTGGCTTCAGGAGTTACTAAACCAAGTGAGTCTCAAAACTTTTTAATTAACAAGGAACAATTAAGTATTTCTGATAATACCTTTATATTTTAGTAGTTATCCTGGGCTGTATTGATTCATCATATTATATTGTGATACTTCCCAATAATTGTGTATTGAACTGAATTATTTTGTTTCCTGTATTGCGATACCCTTACAATACTGATGCATTTATTATCAATCTTTCTTTACTAAAATTCTAAAAAGGATATACTCATTGTTTTTCGGATTTCCTTCTGTGAAAATTTGGCCCACTGCGAGAGTATAACCAAATTAAACGATACTAGTTATTAATCATACAAAAATATACTTTGACAGTATTTACTATTTAAGACTATGACATAACTATAAAATCCTGCACACGATCGTTATAAAGTCGACTTTTTAAGCAGATATATGTGTATCATGGTAAATATTTATCGTAGGCATTGTATCGTGATACATATCATATCGTGAGGTATGCGTATGGTATCGTGATACGTTTCATATGGTGAGGTATGCGTATGGTATCGTGATACGTATCATATCGTGAGGTATGCGTATTGTATCGTGATACATATCATATCGAGAGGTATGCGTATGGTATTGTGATACGTTTCATATCGTGAGGTATGCGTATCGTATCGTGATACGTATCATATCGTGAGGTATGCCTATTGTATCGTGATACATATCATATTGTGAGGTATGCGTATTGTATCGTGATACATATCATATCGTGAGGTATGCGTATGGTATCGTGATACGTATCATATCGTGAAATGTTTCATATCGTGAGGTATGCGTATTGTATCGTGATAAGTATCATATCGTGAGGTATGCGTATTGTATCGTGATACATATCATATTGTGAGGTATGCGTATGGTATCGTGATACGTATCATATTGTGAGGTATGCATATTGTATAGTGATACATATCATATTGTGAGGTATGCATATTGTATTGTGATACATATCATATTGTGAGGTATGCATATTGTATCGTGATACATATCATATTGTGAGGTATGCATATTGTATTGTGATACGTATCATATTGTGAGGTATGCATATTGTATCGCGATACGTATCATATCGTGAGGTATGTGTATTGTATCGTGATACATATCATATTGTGAGGTATGCGTATGGTATCGTGATACGTATCATATCGTGAGGTATGCGTATGGTATCGTGATACGTATCATATTGTGAGGTATGCATATTGTATCATGATACGTATCATATCGTGAGGTATGCATATGGTATCGTGATACGTTTCATATCGTGAGGTATGCGTATTGTATCGTGATACGTATCATATCGTGAGGTATGCGTATGGTATCGTGATACGTTTCATATCGTGAGGTATGCGTATGGTATCGTGATACGTATCATATCGTGAGGTATGCCTATTGTATCGTGATACATATCATATCGAGAGGTATGCGTATGGTATCGTGATACGTTTCATATCGTGAGGTATGCGTATCGTATCGTGATACGTATCATATCGTGAGGTATGCCTATTGTATCGTGATACATATCATATCGAGAGGTATGCGTATGGTATCGTGTACCTATCATATCGTGAGGTATGCATATTGTATCGTGATACATATCATATTGTGAGGTATGCATATTGTATCACGATACGTATCATATCGTGAGGTATGCATATTGTATCGTGATACATATATTGTGAGGTATGCGTATTGTATCGCGATACATATCATATTGTGAGGTATGCATATTATATCGTGATACGTATCATATCGTGAGGTATGCCTATTGTATCGTGATACATATCATATCGAGAGGGATGCGTATGGTATCGTGTACCTATCATATCGTGAGGTATGCATATTGTATCGTGATACATATCATATTGTGAGGTATGCATATTATATCGTGATACGTATCATATCGTGAGGTATGCGTATGGTATCGTGATACGTTTCATATCGTGAGGTATGCGTATGGTATCGTGATACGTATCATATTGTGAGGTATGCATATTGTATCGTGATATATATCATATTGTGAGGTATGCGTATTGTATCGCGATACGTATCATATTGTGAGGTATGCATATTATATCGTGATACGTATCATATCGTGAGATATGCATATTGTATCGTGATATGTATCATGTCGTGAGGTATGAATATTGTATTGTGATACGTATCATATCGTGAGGTATGCGTATTGTATCCCGATACATATCATGTTGTGAGGTATGCATATTGTATCGCGATACGTATCATATCGTGAGGTATGCATATTGTATCGTGATACATATCATATTGTGAGGTATGCATATTGTATCCCGATACGTATCATATCGTGAGGTATGCATATTGTCAATAGTTAACTGAAGGTTCATGTAGGGTTCTCATAACTTTTAAAATGATCGTTAAATTTGTTAATATACTATATTTATATTTCAATTGCAGGGCAACGACAATTATGTGAAAAAAGATGTGTCAGAGGGTGGTGCAGGATCGCTACCACTTGTGAAACTGGAAACCAAAAAAATACCACGAGAGTGTAACTTTGTCACTCAATATTCTTCTGAAACTGATCAAGGTGAGATGCTATCAAAATTCTTACTTCAGATACATATAAAAAGTTTGAATCAGTTATTTATGCATATATGATTTCTATGAAGCAGTCTTCAGACTTTTTATGTAGAATAGAAAGGCATAGAGTCATGATATTTGGCTGAAAGAGCCCAAAAAACGTTGTGAATGAAAATTACCTAGACCTACTTTCAAGGTCACAGTGGTCAAATATGTTAAAACATTTCAAATGAATTCTTCTGAAGAACTGAAAGGCATTGAATCATAATAATTGGCTGGAAGCTTTCTAGGATGGGGCCTGACAAAGTTTGCAAATGAAAATGACCTCAACCTTCTTTCAAGGTCACATGGGTCAAATATGCCATACACTCTACATAAGGATAACAAAATTGAATTACGATAAGAAATTTGTAAAACTCAAAACTTTGATTAAAACTTGGAAAAGATTATTGACTCCTATTGCATTTGGTAGGATACATATCATAAAATCATTATCAATTTCACAATTCAATCACCTTTTTATCTCTTTACCAAATCCAGATGACTGTTTTCAAAAAAAAAATGATATAGAGCTTTTCAATTTTCAGTGGAATAGTAAAGTAGATAAAGCTAAAAGAGATTTCATCGTAAAAGATTATATAGAAGGGGGTCTTAAATGTTACATGTACAGTCGTTTATTGACTCGTTAAAGGGGCATAACGGTGAAGTAACTTTATTTTTTGTCTTTTTTTCAAATACTACATAAACATATCAAGTGAGACTCCTTATGGAAAATAACGATCGGATTTGGCTGAAATAGATTCATAAAAATGATTAAATCTAAGAAAATAATCGGTATTTCTGCTGTCTGACCAACGTTTTGTTCAGGGATTTCCCTCTACTAGCGCATGCGCATAGCACACCATTTCTTTGTAAACAAAATGACTGGCCGTGTGAAGTAAGCGAAAGAAAAGTGTTGTACCGTGTCAGCTACGAAACGAAAAGTTGCCAAATGGTCAAAAGATAGCGCAAGGAGTACGTTACGGAATCATTATTGCAGGTGGGCAGTATTCAAAGGAGAAAATAACTGCCGTAGCAGTTAGTACGGTGCATGTATTCTTCCGGATAGCCGGTTAAGCTGAAATGGAATCGACAGAAATGCTAGCGCTGTTTATGTCATGAATAAATATCTAAAACTATTAAGCTCGCTAGTATCTTTGTCTGAGTTTGAACACAGATGAACTTAGTTTAATATGTTAATGGGCATGTATTGGAGAGAGTTTACTTTGTGTTTCTATAATTATACAGTGATTTATGCGAAAGGAAGGGATAAGTGACTGGGTAGTTTGATTTTTCCATGAGGCCCTCCAAGGGATAACTGTTGTGATGGCCCACGGCGTATTTTCTGGGGCACCGAGATACGTGTTATCGAAGTCCGTGGATTTACATAATTTATAATATTACCGGGTTCAATAAAATGGTATGTTTTAATTATATTGCTGAATTAAACGATTATTTTTGTTTTTACATGCAAGATTTAAATTAGTATTAATATGAATACCCGGCCTCCACTGCCCCGGCAACATATAAAAAACAATCAGAAAGGTTTGTCCCTTGGTGTAGGGAAGGTGTTTAGCCACGTACCATCTGTACCGGCCACATTCCGGTACTTAATTCAATATATATTTAAATATATCTACTTTATGTTTATGCCTATTATCATTGTTGACATTTAATTGTAAATGTATGACGGGAGAAGGCTGTGATAAATTGTAAAAACTTGTGTCCAATCCCTTGTTTAATTTTATTGGCAACGCATTTATGTTTAAAGCTAAATAAATTTAAATTCTGAATATTGGCAAGTGTGCAATTTACTACTAATGATGAATAATTATTGTTAAATAAGTTTGAATACAGACTTAGAAATCATATAACTTGGTTTCATAGTGCGGCAAGAAGTTGCATTGCCTGACGGCCCCTTTCTGGGGGCCTCTTTTGAAACCGTTTCATCTCGCTCGCACCACCTGTGTTTACTGCCTAGTCAGGTGACGTTATTGGCGCTATTTTTAGCAGGGCTTTCCCGAACAATTCAAGTGGTCAAACTGGACATTTGGAACGGACTATGAATATGGGGATAGCATGGTAACATAAGTGGAAGTGCATACAATACATACATTCATTAAAAAAAAAACGCCTTTTCACGTGATGTCCCTTTAAAACTTATGTGGGTTAGGAGGTTATATATAAATTCTGGTAAATGGCAAACGATTTTAAAATTACATTGTGATAAATAATTCTGGCAAATTGTAGAACTGATTATATTTCAAAATGTCAAAATCAAACTCAAGATCTATTTTGGGTTGATTTATTGAGGGCATGGAGAAAAATTAATGAAAAATATAAGTCACCTTGCAGTAAGTTCAAAATGCCCATCTTGTACAAGAATAAGGTTAGAATAGAAAAAGAAGTTTATTTTACAGAGTATGGTGCAATAAAGGAATAATCATAATTAATGATCTAATCAAAGACAGAAATACCTTTTACACATTTCAAGAATTCAAACAGATTAATGATATTAATACAAACTTTATAAGATACTACGGTCTAATTACTGCCACTAGAGAGCATATTATACAACAAGATATGTCAAACTTTTCGTAGACATTGCTTGAGATTTCCTCAAGTCTAAGATTTCCCATAGACAATACATTGCTTGAGATTTCCTCAAGTCTAAGATTTCCCATAGACAATACATTGCTTGAGAATTCCTCAAGTCTAAGATTTCCTATAGACAATACATGCTGGAGTTTTTTTTCGCAACTTTGAGATGTTTTATACAAGCTATCCAGGTTAAAGTAATCCTCAGTCAGCTATAAATTTCAGAAGATAATACCAGGTACTTGTTTTTGTTAAACAGGATTCTGGAGTCGGGGAGAAGCTTCTCCATACATCGCAGCTGTCATTGAGGCATTTGAGACCCATGTTTTGAAAGAAAACATGGACATTCTGAAGCTGTTGACCAGAATCAACGGAATAATGGCCAAAGAGGATTCCCTAATTCCATTAGTGACATCACTGTTAACAAAACGCTTTCACTTCCGACCGAAAGTACCGGTTTCTTGAATGAGTCTGCACGTCAGCGCTGTCAGCTGGATCATACCACAGGGGTTGTACAAATCTGGAAAAGGGCTTTAATACATGATGAATTTTGTGAAATATTAATTTCAGTTATTAAGAAATGTTGGAAAGCAATTCAACATAGTTTTTTCCTTGTAGAAAAGATAACTATTAGATGTGATGTTGCCTAATGGATTCAACCCATCACTTCATGAAGGGAAATATTGAATTATTTTGTGGTCTCCACCCATATTTCACTGCTTAATATATCTAATTGTAACATTAATAGCTTTTTGCTATTATATATACTTGTACTCTTATTGAGACAACAAGACTGAATTAAAGACTTGCTTGTTTCCCTTCAATACTGCTTTTACTATGCAACGAAATTTAGAATATGCATGGTAGTATATATGTTATTTTAGAAGTTGAAATATTGCATCAAATTACAGTTAGTCTACCTGTAAATCAAACTTCCATAAATCAAACATCGAAGATTCAAGTTTCTCGATGTGTCAAACTTCGGGCAAAGTCCATTTTCTTCCCATATATAACACTACTGATATTCCATTAATGAATCAAACTTTTGTAAGACACATTTCTCACTGTTTCGAACTTAAATCAAAGGTCCAATCATAAGAAAAACTTTGAAAATTTAAATAAATCAAAGTGAAACAGTTACTTTTACAAGAGCATTGAAATGTCCCAGGGCCATTTAAATACCTAAGCATGCAATCTACCGTGTATAAATAAATGAGAAATATTTTTTCTAGTTACATGAAATTTGGTATAAGTAGATTTCAAGTTAAATTTCTTGTCCTATGTTCTGTCACATAGGATTTACATTCGGTCTTATGCAGCACATACAGGATCGCAATAATGTTTTGAATTTTTCCTGGTGGGGAGTCCCGCAAAGTTCGAAATATCAAAGTTTAAGTAGATGATAATATCTCATCGATAATCTGATATGTTTTCTGGAATACATATGTGTAAGTTTTTGTTTATGTACATCAAATGAATCTTGTAAGGAAAGATTTTACATTAATCATCTTGGTCATTATATCATACAGTTGGACCAAATAACTAATGTTCCTAACACTATTAAAAACATCTGCTTTACAAGCATTTGTTTGACTGAGATTTGTCATATGATAAAACCACTACCTGGTAATTTCTTTTTTTTTCAATAAAAATCACATATCATGAATGCATATATTTCAGTGCAAACTTTTTTGTATGAAAAGTGCTACAAAATATTTTTATTTTAGTGTGCTCTTGTGCTTCTATCCATAATGACATACGTAGGCTTGCAATTATGTGAAAACACCTTTTTTTAATTTACCTAGCTGAGGGCTTTCTGTGCATTTTATGTTATAAAATATATAATCATTAGATAAAAAAAAATCAGCTTGAGTATTTTTCACGTCATTCATGAATGTATGAACATCTAACTTTTGCAGCAAACATATACACTTCCGTACAAATAAATAAATTGCCTTTATACATATAAGAGCTTGCTGCATTTAATATTCGTTCCATTTCTAAGGGAATAACAGTAGATTGTCAATATACGACTGGATTTTAATATTACATAGAAAATATATATACACTATATGGAATTTGATATAAAAAAAAAACTTTATTTAGTACATCATAGAGAATATGTTTGAAGGAAACTGTGTTGTATACAGTGTGCCGCCGTCAATGTTAAACACATGTATCTGATGTCCTTTATGTGTATTTACATTCAACAACAAGGAAGATTCAATTTTCTTTTTTCTGGGTGGGTTCTTTTGGAGCATAGAACGTATCAAACAAGCCATTTCACATAATGGTAGAACAGCAGTTTTTTCATAAACATGAAGATATAGTTATACATCCCTCTAAGGTAAAATTATAGGTTGAAACAGAGACGTATATATTGATTTATTGAGAGAAAAAAATCATTAAACCACAATTTTACTGGTATGTACATTATGAGAAATAACAAAGAAAATTTTTTTCCTGATACAAATATGTAATGTTTCAAAGTCAACATTCTTTTTCTTTTTTTTACACTGACTTTTCCATGAAGTGTGTTTTATGTCTAATTTGCAATTAACTGTTGGCAGTCATATTGACTGTGGATGCCAACTTGCGGTTGTTCTATGTTTTTGCTACAGAAGTCATTATATTTTTAATGCCTCCACCAGGAGTCGAACCAGGGACCTCTGGCTTACTAGTCTTATGCTTTACTGAATGAGCTAAACAGAAATTCTCCCTAGCCAAGTCGGTTGGAAGCGGCTTGTATTTTGCAAGGGTGACACTTTTACAGTGCCAAATACAGTTCAGCAGAAAAGTGATTTCATTGTCCTGCAATAAGCCCACCTGCTTGCTGAGAAAAAACACTGACCTTTTGTCCTATGGCTAGTACCTGGCGACTGCCCAACATAGGTCTCGAACCTGCGACCCAATGATGGAGTGCTAGCTGTAGCAGAATGTCAGACGACTTGACCACTTGGCCACCGCGGCCCCCTTATATGGTGGTATTGTCTTACAGTGACAAAAAGTTTATGAAAGTGGTTGAGAAATTTAAAAAAAATAAAAATAATAAAAACATGTTAATCATAAATATATTCATCAATAATTGTTACCATGCAAATGGAGGTATTTGTTGAAACATCTATTGACTGGTTTTGCTGAATCTAGAAATTTCATAAATTTGTTAGCATGTTTGCTCCTGTCCATCATCATATTGTGGTTAATTGTATAAAAAGGAATTGTTTACCAAAATTAAGAGTTTATTTATTGTTATAGTATTGTATATTTTTGTAAGACTGTAAAGCATGGATTTTGAAGCATGATGAATTTTACATCTACTGTTCTACTGATATTTTGTTTTTTTATTAGTAGTTAAGTTTTCACCAAGTGCTTGAATGGAAACAGTATATATGATGGTATAATACAATGAAGTATGGATTTACCAGAGTAATCACAGACACTAAAAACTAACAGATTAAGAAATATTCAGTTCATTGTTCAAAAACTTACTATGCCTCTTTGTACATATACATGTATAAGCATTTTAATGTCATACATATTTATTAGAATATATATAAGGCCCCTAAAAAATATGCATGATTTTAGGTAACATGACTGAAAAAAAAAAAAATGAGGGTGGGGGGCTTATTAAAGAAATTACAAAATCACCAAACATAGATACTCCGATCAATTGTCAATTGTATTCATTTGTCAATAAAATTTTAGGTCTTTTAGATAAAAATATGGGATTTAAATTTGGCTTTGATACCTGACTATGAAAAAGAGTGGTGTCATAAAGACACTAACGATTTTTGGCACGTTCGGATTTGACTTTTAAGTGCATTGGAGTGAAAGAAAGTTGTTAGGGTTGGAGGTAAGAACTAGGGTCGGTTAGGGTACCTGAAGCATTTATTTCTTTTGTCCTAATCATTATGAGAGTTTTCATGTACATGTACTATGCAAGGGTTGAACTAGAACCCAATATTAGGAAGATGCCAGTAAATGTTGTTGATTTTATCGATCTATCATAACAATCCTACATACCTGCATTAGGGCGAAAGAATGACTGATTTTAAAATTCGTTAAACATACCTCATTGTGAGACTATATTTTAGAGTAAAAATTAATGTTAATCTGAAAAGCATTTTTGAAACGGATCAGTTAAACAAAATTGCCTACCGACAGCTATCTTCGATTTTTGACATTGAAGGTTTGTTAGTACTATTTCTCAGGGATAACTTGAGGGATCTTTCTCAAATTTTATATGTAGGTTGCCTTTGATCCCTCGTTGTCCATGTTATATTTTGAGACTGATCATAAACATAAAATGGCTAAAGGAAAAACTAAACAGAACTTTCTCATATTGCAATGATCAATTCTATATCTTTCACATCAAGTACTGTACTAGTAGATATGTGAAGTGACAAACTCACTTTGAAGTTTGGCTTTCATACACATCAGTATTAAGTTTAGATCAAAAGTTACCTCAAGGTGCATTTACTGTTAACATGACTCGATCAAACAGATTAGAGGATAGAAGAGAAAAGATCGAACTGACAAAGAACTAATGAAGATGGTACAATGGTGGGCGCCAAGATCCCTCTGGGATCTCTTGTTAAAAAATATGTTGAATATGTTGAATTTTTAACCTGATCTCAAGTTCATAAGTGAAAGCTTACAATTCCATTGATATATTGTTTTGTGCGTTCAAACCTGTATACAGAGACCACCTTCAGAAAGACCATGAAGTGGTCTCAGTTTGCAGGTGGTTTCCTAATGCAGGTTCATTAAGTCATTCACCCCTGAAATTTCATATCCAACTATTTGAATTGGAAGAGTTCAAATGTGTCTTCAGGGTTGAATGAGTTTAACATAGGAAAATAACCTTCAACAATGGGAAGTTGTAAAAGAGGTTATCTCTCAGGCAGGTTTGACTGTATGTGAAGAATATCCTACAAATATAACGACAAATGTAACGTCACTTTACATGTCACAAGTTACATGGAAGATAAGATGTTTCAAATGAAGTATTACATTATTGGCTAGATATTTCTATTGATTGCTTTTTGCCATCATAATTGAAAATTTTGTTTCCCTTTTTATATTTTTTAATCTATACATCTAAAGACAGAAAATATATACTGATGCACTGTATATACATTGTATGTTTTGAACTTTTGTTCAAGCTGGGATTTTGTATCTTCTGAGCTATGTAAGGCAATGAATCTGCAGTTGAGCCTTGAATATATTCAGCAACAAGCTGTATTTCAATAAAAGTGGGTATGTTGTGAGGTGACAAGATGGTCAGGACATACTTGTGCAGAAACCGGCCCATCTATGCCCTAAAACAGTGGCTCAAGGATAACGGATAAATTTGTCCCGTTAAACACAGGCCAGAGTTGTGGTGCTTGGATCGAGCAGGCTCAACTGAACATTATTTGCTTACTACATGCAAACTGTGTGTTATAATCATCAGCTGTATTATAAGATTTATTGTTAAATAAAAAGGCAGATCAATATATGTCAAATTAAGATTTAATCATAAGTCCAACTTACCTTAGTGACCATTTCATGTTTTCACTAAACAGACAGACGTAAACATTTCATGTTACCAATATATGTCTCTTTTATTCCTGTGGGAAAAGGTTACAATGCTGTATATATGTGTCAATGTAAGGCGGTTTATAGGTGAACTTTATTATATAGAGAACACTTTATTTCTGTTCTTTCATAGGCTGTTCATGTCATTGTTTTCCTTTTCCCAGGCTATTCATTCTATTGCTTTGTATACATGTAATGATTTTTATATGATTTAGATGAGAAATGTCTTTACTCGCTCTGCTCAATACATTCGCCTTGCTTTGTAGTTTTCATAGATATCAGATTTATCAAATAAACTATGGAACATATTACATGGTCATTTTTGTTTGTCATTTAATTGCCTCGTTGGTTTTCGTATTTTGGTTCTCGGGAAATTGTTATTTGTAGGGTAAAATAAAAATAAAAAATTACGATAGCATCAAGGACCAATGGACCCAGGGACGAAATTGTACCTACAGGTAATAATAATTATTTATTCTTGATATCATATTGAGCATGAATCTTGTTCTACATATGGTCAATATTTACAGCTTTAAGAGATAGATATGGGGAGAAGGTCATAAATCATTCCACATAAAATTGCTTTGCAGATCTCTTAAATTCTAAAAGTAAGGAACAGTATCTAATACGACTCGGTAAAAGATTCCATGTAAGGGGTCCCTGATATCGAAAAGATTTTCTAAAAGTTAGTTTTATGACATGGCAAGTAAAACACAATGGTAGATGACGATCTTGGAGCTAAATTGTTAAGTATCTTGTTCATAAGAACTACTTGGTTATATAGTGCGTGTTTATATAAAATTCTTCTGTAAAAAGATAACCAATTCAGTTTTTAGCTCCACTGGCCCTTATGCCATGATTACTATAAACAACTTCTTCTCAATAACCAAGAGGCTCAGGGTGATGATATTTGGCCATTAGCATGCTGGGAGGAAGGACTACCAAGTTTAGGAAAATGAATGACCTTGACTTAAATTCAAGGTCACAGGGGTCAAATATGTTAAAATCTTTATACAACTTCTTCTGAATAACCAGAAGGCATATGATGATAATATTTGGCCAATTACATACTGACATGAAAGGCTTCTAAGTTTGTTCAAATAAATGTCCTTGACTTCAAGGTTAAAGGGGTCAATTATCTTAAAACACTTTCAAACAACTTCTTCTGAATAACCAAAAGGCCCAGAGTGATGATATTTTGGCCAGTAGCATGCCAGGATGAAGGACTACCAAGTTTGTTAAAGTGAATGACCTTGACTTAAATTCAAGGTCACAGGGGTCAAATATGTTAAAATCTTTTAACAACTACTTCTTAATAACCAGAAAGCACAGGGTAATAATATTTGGCCAGTAGCATGTGGGTATAAATGGCTACCAAATTTGTTCAAATAAATGACCTTGACCTTTATTCAAGGTCACAGGGGTCAAATATGTTCATAATTTTTAAACAACTATTAATGAATAACCTTAAGGCCTAGAATATTGATTTCTGGCCAGCAGCATGCTTGGATAAAGGGCTACCAGGTTTGTTCAAATAAATGACCTTGACTCATATTCAAGGTCACAGGGGTCAAATTTGTTTAAAATCTTTAAACAACTTCTTCTGGGTAACCATAGGACCCAGATTGTTGATATTTGGCCAGTAGCATGCTTGGATTAAGAGCTATCAAACTTTTTTTCATTTTAATGACCTTGAACCACTTTCAAGGTCACATTTGGTCATATGTGTATAAATCTTTTAATAATCTAATCTCAATAAGGAAAAGGTGGTATTTGGCAAGTTGCATGCTGAGATGAAGGGCTTTAAAGGTTGTTCAACGTAATGACCTTTTTCGACTTTCAAGGTGACAGGGGTCAAATGCTTTTAACTGTTTCAACATGCTCTTTTGATTGACTTTATAGTCATAAATACTGATATTTTGCCTGCAGCTTTATTTGAGATCACTTTTAAGGTTACAGGTGCTAGATTAACCCAGGTGAAATCTCCCACTCAAATACTTCAAGTTCATAGATTTGGATGAATACCCATACAATTCCAATTAAGACATTTAAACAGAGTGGTTCACATCACAAGGTTGAATGCTTTTTGAAAATTTTGAAATAAAACACCTGTCAAAATACCTTTGTCTATAGCCTCTTACCAGGTGTTTGTAATGTTTGGGCATTTCATCGAAAAAAAATGAATGGTAAGAAAAATGTTTGACTAACTCGAAATTTATACAAATTAGTTGGACCTAATAGTTAACAAAACGCTTCTTTTCGTAAAAGTGGTATAAGTAGAGGAAATGGATTTATAAAGGAAATATAATAGAGGTTGTCATTAAATTCAATTATCTAGGACTTTTGTTAAGATATATTGCAACCTTTGCAATGAAGCAGCACAACATCGCTGAGCAAGGTAGAGGGCGCTCTTGTCTTTTACTTTTCACTGGTGTTTTTCAGGGAACAAAATTTAATTGTTGAAACTTCATTATCAGAAGCGATGCATATATATATTTTTTGAACAGACTGAGTAAATTAACCATCTTTCATTCTTTCATTTTAAGTAATTTTAATTTCTGCCTTTTGCACAGATAATTTTTTTTTTAGAAAAGGTGCAAGAAAGAGCACTCCGTTTTGTATATGAAGACTTTTCAAACTCATATGAGAATTTACTTGTAAAAGCGAAGATGCCTTCTCTGCAAGAATGAGAACAATGGCAATTGAAACTTTTAGAATTTTAAATAAGCTGTCACCTGTATGTTTACAAGATTTATTAAAGGTAAAACAATCTAAATATTTTTTTCAGATATAATAATATATTGGACATTCCAAATATAAGAACTACAACCAATGGTAAGAAAAGTTTTAAATTTGCTGCTGCTACATTGTGGAACAGTCTTCCGGACCATTTCAGGACGGAAAACAGTTTCTCTTATTTCAAGAGTCTAATGAATACAGTCATGGAATGGTTCAGAATGCCGCTGTTCTGCATGTAGATAAGCTTTTCAGTTAATTTTAATGTGCCTTTGTGTCATTATTGTCCATTTTTATTGCATATGCATTGCTCTGCCATTCTTAGTGCTTGCTTATTTTTATGTGTTCATTCTCTATTTTTAGTTTGCTTGCATGATTTTGTTTTTATGTTGTTGTAAAAATATGCTTGTATGTATTCGGTTAAAAGCTTACAAACTATACCGAATTAAAATAAAACTTTCATATTAATAGAATAAATAGAATGATGCATGACTTGTCATATTTATTTTGTTAGATTCCGGAAATATTGTTCAGGTACCGTTTTTAGTTTAAGCGACACCGGAAGTAAATCTATAATGTCTAAAAACAACACTACGTCTGTTGCGTCAGCTGTTTCGTAACGACGAACGAGTGTCTCGTGTCGGTAAATTGTGGGTAACAGTTAGAAGAAAACATAGAAGATCGAAGGTGACCTATTAAAAAAAGCATTGACTAGTTACCGGAACATGAAATTTACAGGTGGTATTGTGCAGTATTACCGTAATACTGCACAAGGTTTGGTTTCAGAACACAGAGCTACAGTACAACTCTTTACATAGCGCCGTTGCCTCCCCCCCCCCCCCTTATTTTGGAAGGAGACTCCCGATGTTGGACTCTAAAAATTGGTGTTTTCAATCGGTGAATTTGCTTAACTGTTCCTATATTCCAAGATCTAATGATTTCATCTGAAAGAACAACTCATAACATGTCATTTAAAAGGGTTATTTTGTTTCTCGGGTGTACCAGACTTACACATTCTGTAATTTCTGACATACAGATATAGATGTCTGGTGTGGGGCCAGCAGAGGAAATGAAAACATTCCTAATAGGAATAATATAGTCAGAATAAAATATGTGTGTAATATTTATTATTATAATAGTCGATAACGATGGATCTTCAGTGTGAAGTAACTTCCTAAGTTCCTATATCGTACAATGAAAATATCTATATAGTCAATCTCTGATGTCACTGCGAATCGGTACACTATATACACTTCGTGCCCAGTTTCTGTGGCTGTCAATTTATAGCACAAATTCTACTGTGATACCTCTATGGTTAATAAACTCGGAAAAGTATCAGGGGAAAATGTTGACAAATATTTCAAATTGAACTTTTGTATAGATACAGTTTTTTTTAAATGACAATAAAATGTTATGCATATATACAGTCGATATAATATGAAAAGACAAAGCCTGAAAAGAGGATACTGTAGCTTTTGCTAATCCCTGATATTTACTGAATCAGAATATTTTTGTATCATAGATGATTGCAATTGGTATTGAAAATATATTATTGTTTGCTTCAACGTCATCTTTTTTGTTTTGTGCCCATCAAAATCAAGGTAAAGATTTGTTCTTGTTTAAATTATGAAGGTAAAACTGACGCTAAACTAAAACTGACCATAATCGCAGGCTCCAAAATTCTGATTGGTCGCCTGTTTATGGTCAGCTATATATTATATATCTATAAGCTACCTGCTCAATAAAACAGGGATTTGTCGCGGAAAACTGGAAAATATTTATACCTAGTATATTTCAGTTGATTCATTTCTTACTCACTTGACTATTTGTCATGTCCCAACAGTGAACTAGACTCATTTATATAGATGCTAAATCATTTTATTCCATTGAGGTAGTGTCAATTGCTTACACAGACAGTCAGAATAGCCCTTAAAATCTTATTCAAACAGCAACAAGCTTAATACATAAGTATCAATCTCAGGTGTCATCAAGTCACAGGTACTACATACCCTCTTCTGTCAATACACCCAGATTATAATATGGGTAGGTTCCCCTTGGTCTGTAGTTGTGCATGTTTACTTTAGTAAATACATGAAACGGTGCGTTTACTGTTCACATGACTTAATCAAACAAATAAGTGAAAAGAAAAAAAAAGATCAAACTGACAAAGAACTAATTATGAAGATGGTACAATGGTGGGTGCCAAGATCCCTCTTTGATCTCTTGTTTATAATTATTCTCTTGTTTATGTTATTTTACGTTAACTGCTGTTATATTTAGATCACTATACATGTATGTACAATATAGGTACCCATACTTAATTTCTCATGAGACATTTAATGCTACAGAAAATTGTCAATAAAAAATCATGTAAAGAGAAGTTGTTTATTTTATGAAATTTTCATCTTTGATGACGCACCACCTGTCTTCTACTGTATGCATGTCCAGCCATCAACCATCAACATTTTCTGTTTTCAAGTTCTTTAAACCATAAGGCTTAGAGGCATAGATATGAAGTAAACATGCTACCAAGTTTGTTTATATTAATGACCTTGACCCACATTTAAGATCTATCACATGGTATATTTAAATTTTTTGATAACTACTTCTTATAAAGAACCATGATATTAAGTATGATGGTATTTAGTCTATATATAGC
Organism: Mizuhopecten yessoensis; assembly: GCF_002113885.1. Lineage (NCBI taxonomy): Eukaryota > Metazoa > Mollusca > Bivalvia > Pectinida > Pectinidae > Mizuhopecten > Mizuhopecten yessoensis. Next base: position 1,163,371 of record NW_018408917.1, read on the forward strand.
TTACTTGGATAAGGGACTACATAGAAGCTTGTTTGATTGAATGACCTTGACCAAATTTCAAAGTTGCTCATCTGCACAATATATCTGGCAACAAGTATTTTGTCTGTTTCAGCATCACCAAGACAGTTCAATATGGGGAAAGGAAAGAATATTTTCGAATGTGGAGAAATCAATGTGTTTGTGTACTTTGTTGTCGCCATGTTTGGTGTTGGATCGTGGGTAGCTGTAAATGGATTGTGGGTAGAACTTCCAGTGATGGTCCCATACCTACCAGAGGGCTGGAAACTGCCATCATATTTGACTGTGATCATCCAACTAGCCAACATTGGACCTCTTCTGGTTACACTTGGGTATATGTGTTACAAAGATTCCCTGAATGAGAAGGCAATAGTGTATCTTATTCTTACAGTTGGAGCGGTGGCGTGTCTACTTCTTGCCTTTTTCTGGAAGGCCACTTCGTTGATTGCTGGAGAGGAACACAGTACAGCATTACTGGTCCTGCAATTTTTCCTTGCCTGTGTTGACTGCACATCATCAGTATTGTTTTTACCCTTCATGTCTCTGTTTCGGGTTGAGTACATGACAGGATATTTTATTGGAGAAGGTTTGAGCGGGTTAATTCCAAGCCTGGTTGCCCTTGCACAGGGAGTGGGGAAGGTGACATGCCAAAATGTCTCCATTGTGAATACGACTACAAATATTTCTCACTACGAAATTCAACCCAATTATCATAATCCATCGTTTCCAGTGGAGGATTTCTTCTTTTTCCTTTTTGCAATGATGATAATTAGCGCAGCAGCGTTTACATTATTGAATTACCTCCCTTACTGCAAGAAAGAACATGTGGTTGAATTCATCATGGATGACAAAATGGAATCGAGTAGCTTAAGCAGTAACAGTCATTACGAACTGTCAAATGATCACGGCACATTTCAGGGTAACACTTATGACAACCCCTCCGAGACGGGTCATTCCAACTCGGAACTAGTTCTGAGCAACAAGAAAAGATCAAGTCTCGCTATATGCACAGATACATATTCCTCGTCTGTTCATTCACTTAGTAAAGCTACCTATTTTTATTATCTGATTCTTATTGCTTGGATCAACGCCTTCAGTAACGGTGTTCTACCTTCTATCCAGACGTATTCCTGTCTCCCTTACGGAAACAATGCCTACCATTTAGCTGTTACCTTGGCAAGTATTGCCAACCCTGTGGCTTGTTTTGCAGCGTTTTTACTACCAGTGGCCACTAGTGTCGTCATAAATGTGCTCACTTTCTTAGGAACATGCTTGGCTGCTTTCATATTGGTTATGGCTGTTCAGAGTCCCACCCCAGTATTGTACGATAGTGAAGCTGGACCAGTGATTGTGGTAAGAAATTTTTGAAACAGCTTCATATGTAAAAGTACATCCGTGCGTCGAAAACCTGTTCAAACTTAACACACACACATATTTAATACAAAGGTTTACAGTTACATGTACAAAGTGTCAGTCTACATTGAAAATTTACACAGTGATTGAAACGAAACTACATATATAATTGATGCAGGTCTATAAATTAATTTTCAAATACACTAGTCAGTTTGGCTAGTAGTTTCAAGTTTTCTTCTAACCCAATATTATTCAAAATGATACTTAATATCAAATTTTTACTTGTTTTCAGAACCACTAGCATGCACAATAGTCCAGCTGGAGATTTCACTAGTCTCAGACTATTGGGCTAGCTACCCTTATAATTATTGTCCAGTCCTGAAATGACTACATCCAGAAAATAAATTGATATTGTTTTTCAATTTGTTCAAAAGTGTTTATATTGTGTCTATGGAGCACGAAACTTGATATTGCTAGTAAGTTAATGCTTGTCTTACAAAGATTATCAAATCTGTAGGCTCAAGCTCAGCATTAATAATAAAGATAGCTCTAGGAAACGTAAAACAAGTTTTCAGATAATGAAGTGTTCTGTTTGGACAGATCATATTCTTAAGTGTCAAGATTGATCATTTTCCGTCAGAAAATGTCGGCTTATACATTTCGGCTAAAAAAGTTTATTTCGGCTAAAAAAGTTTCAGCAAATCTTAACAGACAATTTTATGTGACTGTTCATATCATAAATCATGATCAATGGAAAACTAACTCATTACTTAAAATTGAGTGGTCATTTAGAATGGACCAACAACTATTGCCCAGCTCCCCCCAAAGAAAAAAAGATCCCAGATCTTTATCACCAGAAGTGATGAAACAGTTTAAATAGTTGATTTATATCATTTTCTATATAATACCTGTCAATGACAGGTATCAAGCTCAAATCCCAGGTTTGTAATAAACTGTTACAAATGGAGGTCCTATAGCTACTAGAGAAGACAGCTGTTTTACATTTATCTTAAACAAGTTCTGCCACCATTTGTCCAGTACATTTTGGCATTTTAAAGGTGATTTTATGTATCGAGATAACCATATAGAAGAAAAAAGAGAAATAAAGGAATCGTAAAAAAAAAAGGGAAATTAGGAATCGTAAAGAAAAAAGGAAAATGGGGACCTTGAAATACATTCAGAGTACCCAAGGTTTGTAAATGACGATCACTAAGATTTTTATTGCTTCTTCATCAAATATTTCAATGCATATTGCTAAATCAATATAACATAATGTAAATCAATTACTTTTATTTTCATAATTTCAGATTTTAGCCTGGGTCCTATTTACCACACTGATGACATTTTCAAAAGTTTCCATAGCAACGCTCTTCCGGAAAGAAGGGAAGAAAGCTCTGCTTTGGTGCGGGGCCGTTACCCAGGTGGGATCAGTCATTGGTGCCCTTGTGACATATCAATTGGTCAATGTGTTCACCATTTTTCAAAGTGCTCCAGCATGTCCTTGACCTTGTGAGAGAAGTTTGTAATCAAAAGGTTTTTCATTTACTTAAAAGTATATGTGTGAATATATACAAAGCCACTCCTGTGTAACTTTGTGATAAATACAGAAGTACTTATTGCGTGCCTTATATATGCCTCATAATATTAATAATTATAATTACGGAAAAGAAAGCTATAGATTAGATATATTATGTTTTTTATAAATCATGTTACATATCATCATTCTTAAACTCAGAATCTGTGCAACTCGAAGCATTGTTCAAGAGATTTTTTTTCTATTTTTGCTGACAAATATAATTCTTTCTGCACTTAGGCGAGATGTCATTCCTATGTTTAGTGCTGACTTTTTTTTAAATTTGTTGCAAGATCTCTATTAGTTGAAATGAAAGTTTGTTTGTGGAGTTGGATATACTTTGTACTAGTATTTGGTACCATGACCGGATTAGAACTTGCTAGGAAAAATACTGGTCCATACCCGTTTCCAAATTTATACTGGCAATGTACCACTATCACGTGAGGTGAACTTTAATGAATATTTGGTTAAAAATTGAGAGAGAAAAAAATGAAGAAATGATGTTTGCATTTGAGTAATTCATGTGTGCCACTATCACAGGAAAGGATCAGGAGTCTGTGTTCTCTATTTTTTTACTTTTCACAGAATATAAAAAAAATACCCATACTAAAAACTTAGCACAATCCTTAGAATTATAATAGGTAAAATGAAACTCATAAATTACCCATACTAAAAACTTAGCACAATCCTTATAATAGGTAAAATGAAACTCATAAAATGCTTATTATTCAAACAGTAGAAATAGATAACAAATAGTTCATATAGATCCACATGAGATTGTTTAGTTATATAGTTTATTCAATATTTAGATTTTAGGATTATCATATAATGTATGTCTATAACATTATACAAACACGACCTTGACCAGCTGCTCTATACGTACTGAAAGTGATAATAAATATACTGTCACAATAGTCGTAACCAAAACAACTGTTGCTCTTTGTTTGCTGACTAGGAGAATATGATGGCTTCTAATTTGAATAACAAGTGGTACATATGGAGAATAAATGCCTTTTTAACCCTTTCACCCCTAGGTAACTTTAGTAGACTACATGTACCATACATTTATTTGGATGAGTCCATTATGGTCTACATTGGTGAAAGGGTTGAAGGGACATCACAGTGAAGCATATTTTCATTCATTTTTTTTACAAATACTACATACACATATCAAGTGAGTCTCCTTATGGAACATAACGGTCAATTTGGATTTGGCTTATATGTGTTCATAAAAATTAATAATTTTAAGATAATTATCGGGATTTTTGCCTGTCTGACTAACGTTTTTGTTCAGGGATTTCTCTGCATCACAGCTACTAACGCACGCCCATAGAACACCATTTCATTGTGAACGAAATGACTGGCTGTGGGTAGTGTTAGTGAGTGAAAATCTCGGTCTGACCACCTGTGTTTACTGCCTCGTTTCAAACCGTCACGTGACGTTATCAGTGCCATTTAACAGGGCTTTCCCGAACAATTTAAGTGGTCAAAGTAGCCGTTTGGAATAGATTATGAATATGGGAATAGCAAGGAAACATAATTGGCAGTGCGGACAATACATATATTCAATAACTGAAATATTGGTTTCCGCGGTATGTCCCTTTAATTCAACATCCAAACGTTATGAACATTACATTGAGAGTCCTGTTATGTATATAGGTTAATACATTTTGAATATAACCTCATTTTATCTGTAATGTAATATTTTCAGACCTATATCTGAATATGACAAAGTCTCAAGTGACCTTTTGCAATCGCCTTTTGTCCAGCGGCGTCCGTCGTCCGCCGTGCGTCCGTAAACAATTTATATTTTCGACTTCTACTCCAAAACCCCTGAACCAATTTCAATGAAATTTTGCAGAAACCTTCCATGGCCAAAGGTCAACTAAAATTGTGAATTATATGGTCCCCAGCCCCCAGGGGCCTGAGGGGCCGGGCCGAAAAGGGTAACATTGACTAAAATTTAAAAAATCTTCTTCTCAAGATCCAGATATGGTAGAATCAAATACTCTTCATAGATGTATGGGTCATAAGGTGCTTTACTAAAATTGTGAATTTCTTGACACTGGGGTTTCACGTTTCCCCCTGGGGAGGGGGTAAACTTTACTATAGTTTATATAGGGAAATTACATTTTGGACCAACATTTGTTTAATTGCCATTGGAAGTAATTCAATTGGGGTTAGCATTATCAGTATTGGATAGCAGTTTGATGGTAAGCACATATCAGCCCTGACTGACCCCCCGGGGCTGATGGGTGGGGCCAAAAACGGTTGAATTGACTGAAATTTCAAAATCTTCTTCTCAATACCCAGATATGGTAGAATCAAATACTCTTCATAGATGGAAGGGTCTTAAGGTGCTTTACCAAAATTGTGAATTTCATGACCCTGGGGTCTCACGTTTCCCCCTGGGGAGGGGGTAAACTTTACTATAGTTTATATAGGGAAATCACATTTTGGACCAACATTTNAAATGATTGGAAGTAATTCAATTGGGGTTAGCATTATCAGTATTGAATAGCAGTTTGATGGTAAGCACATATCAGCCCTGACTGACCCCCCGGGGCTGATGGGTGGGGCCAAAAACGGTTGAATTGACTGAAATTTCAAAAATCTTCTTCTCAATACCCAGATATGGTAGAATCAAAAACTCTTCATAGATGGAAGGGTCTTAAGGTGCTTTACCAAAACTGTGAATTTCATGACCCTGGGTCATAAAATATGTTATGGTTGATGATGGCAAATGATACTTTGAATATTACATGTTGATAACTTGATTGGAATTATAACCCTAAGTTGACAGTTTGATACTTTGAAAATTTTGAGCCATCCCCGCCCCCAAGGGCTGTAGGGTGGGGCCCAATGGAGTCTGTGTGTTAAAATAAAATTTCTTCATTTTCCTTGTTTAGAATCAGAGGTGCTAGTTTCAAATACTTTTCAGTATTAAAGCTGCATGCTAGATATTGAATAAGGTGGTTTTATTGTTTTTTGTCACTTTGAATAATATTTCTGTTCATGTTAAAAACAAAAATCAACTCTCTGTATAAATATACCAGGTGACCGTTAAGGCCCATGGGCCTCTTGTTTAAATATAACCACGTATTTATATTTTAAACAGAACAGTTTATGCACATAGAAGCAAAATTTCGAAGATGTCTGCACCAGGTTGCTTAGATTTCAATAATTATTGCAAGACATGAACATTTGACCATCTGCATCACCTTGCCTTAAATAAGAACCTGGTCTACAGTATCAGCAGGCCTAGGCTTGCCAAAATATATACATGTACTGTACTAGTATGACCAGGAATGGTTTTAAGTGGGTTTTTTTATCTTAATTCACATGGGACCAGATTTATTGTGATATCAAATAGATTGTTCATGGTTTTTTGTTTTGTTATTTTGTACTTAGATAATTTAAAGGTTTCAGTTTTATTGTGTTTTGATTGTGTTTATGTGTGTTTGGAATATATTTAACCAGAAATCTGATATTTTATTGTTTTATTTCACATAGAAAACAGGTGGTTAGATAGACTGGCCTCATTAACAAAATTCTCAGATTGTTGTGTAAGTTACATTATGTATAACATAGGACCAAATGTTTCTGGACTTTGATCTGTGGTTTTGAAGAGTAAGGAACAAATTTATTCAAGCATCTCTGACTCATAGTTTTTATTTAATATTATTATAAATGTTATTTACAAAAATATGTGCATTTAAATTGCATTAATTCTTCCACCCTAGGCCTGAAGACACATTTGAACTCTTCCAATACAAAGGATGGAATAGTTCATTATGAAGTTTCAGGGGTGAATGAGTTAAATGATAGACATCATATTAATAAAGATTGTCTGAAATCCTTATTTTTAATTGGAAAATATATTTAATTGCGGTAGCATTGTCAAGCTAAGGTGCGTATAGGTGAATGAGGATGATATGTTTAATATATTACAAATGTACATTATTCTTATATATTTTAACCTCTAATATAAACCTTAAATTACTCTGGCAACATCATGTTTATTTTCCTTCTGAATTCATTTCCGATACATATTATTGTCTAAAAATAAAACAAAAGTGACATGTTTTTTCCTTTTAATAATACACAAGTTTTATTCACAAACCTTTACTACTGAAGGGGATTATTTGGCCCTACATCCATGGCCATCTGTCAGTTAGACTAAGCTACTGCAGTCTACTCCATTTTGTCTATGGCACATTTCAATATTTTTTCTCCAGAGTAATTGCCCTTAATTAACCATGTGTCACATTTTTCGGTGGTATTTCTAAGCACTTTCGAGACTTTCAGAAAATGATTTCCTATTTAGAAATGTAATTGTTGATAGTCAGGGTAAGAAATTGAATCTCTTTATGTTACTTGAGGATAAGCCGTACATTTTCTTCTGAATTATTTAATAGAATTTAACCAATTTATTTTATGATGTTAATATTTATTTTGATGTTTGTTGTTGATTTTCTTTGTTTACTGTACATTTTGTTTTTTGATAATGTTAATTTTTACAACGTGTGTTTTATGATGTCAACTTCACAACATATAATATTTTGGTATTGAACTTTTCTGTATGGATAATACATTTATGTATTTGTCGCTTCAACATAAATGAAAGATGGTAATATCAGTCAGCCTTAGAATGTTACCTCTGTCACTCTCACTATCCATAACGTCATACTTTGGTCTAGTCTATTTTGTACTCATGTGGTCAATATTGTAATGTTATAGGACAAAATTCTCAATATATTTACAATAGCTTATAATGGTACTGATGGCACACCTGCATTGGGTCAGACCAGAAGCCTCAATGCTTCGACATTATCGGCAGATGTAATAGATATGTTACATGTAAAAAAGAGGGAATGACAAATCCAAAATTATTCAATGTGTGTGCAAGTGTGTGTGTGTGTGTGTGTGAGTGAGAGGGGGGCGGGGTGTAGGAGTGTATATATATATATGTCTTGATTAATAATGGTCGGTGTTATAGTAGTTGGAATAACAGGTGAATGGGAGGTGTGTGCAGGGCTTGGAATGGATATTATGTATATGTCTTGATTCTCACAGATAATAATGATTGGTTTGATGAAAGTTGGTATGACAGGTCAATTGGGCAGGTTGGTCGGGTTTGGGATGGGAGTGTGTATGTGTCTTGGATTCTTACTGCTAATAGTGGTCAATAGTGGTCAGTGTGATAGAAGTTCGAGTAACAGGTCAACAGGACAGGTTGATTGGTCAGACTTGGGTGGGAGTGTGTAGGTGTCTTAGATTCTTACTGCTAATATATAGTTGTCAGTGTGAAAGAAGTTAGAGTAACAGGTCAACAGGACAGGTTGATTGGCCAGACTTGGGTGGGAGTGTGTAGGTGTCTTAGATTCTTACTGCTAATATATAGTGGTCGGTGTGATAGAAGTTAGAGTAACAGGTCAACAGGACAGGTTGATTGGCCGGGCTTGGGATGGGAGTGTGTATACTATATGTCTTGATTCTTACTGCTAATAAAGTCAGTGTGGTAAAAGTTGGTTTAAATACATTGGAAATAGACCATACAAATGTTTGCTTCAGATCGCCATTAAACCATACCCAATGGTATCCCTGCAGTCTATGATTTAACTACATCATACATAATGTAATGTATATTAGAAATATTGTGGATACATTCCAAGATGTGTTTCAGTGCTAGGACTGTGATTTTATTTAAATATCATCATTGGTTTAATTATTTTGCTTTTCATAGTGCTGTTTTGTGATATTTCTTAATACTAAAGCATTGTAAGTCAATTATAATTATATTTGTTTGATTATTTATTATTATGCTCAATATTTATGTATCACATATGTAGACTGTGTGTACATAGTGGTACATTATGTGTATTACTCAATACAAAGGCCTGGCCTAGTCTGTCCATGTGTGAATGTTTACGTCACACCTGAGTGATAGAGTGGAAAGTATAAACATCTAGCCCCTGTGACTGTGCGTGTCTCGCGATTATTCTCGTAGACGTATGCGCAGCCACATTTCCTCACAGACCACAACCCCTCATCCTATCACTCACAGCTAGGCCTGAGACCTGGTAAGATAGACTAACCTGGTGATACGTTTCTTTATTATGTATAAATGAAGCCTGCAATTACAATATGAATACTTTTTAAGTCTATGTAATAGACAATTGTAGGTCTTAATATATATTATTAATAACATGAATCCAAATAGAGAGGTTAATAAATAGATAAACACAAATGATAAAAGGAACAATTAATACAATTGTATTTTTTTTTAAATGAAAATTTTAAGATGCAATGAATGATATATCACGAGGTGTACTAAAAGCTTATAATAATAACGTTTAAGAACTGTTTAGCCTTAATTTAGATTTTGTATATCAGCAATATAATTCACAAGATAATTTCTTGGAGAATGATTTATTAACTGCCCGTTTTGCTTTGCATAAATAAGTGGCAAGTCGTTGTCACATCTGAGCACTAACACGATATAAAGCCGAGTTTCCTACTTACTGTAACGTGATGATTATCTCTGCAAAATTATCTTGGAAAATGTAAAAAAAAATATGTAGACAAAATTTAAAACATTATTGCGACTTATTCATAGATTATGTGACATCTGTTCAAAATTATGTCAACACAGGTAGCTCGCAAGTTGAAAGTCAATGGCAGAGATATGCCATCATACAAATACAAAAAGAAATCAACAACATTGTTCAGAGTGTTACAATGCAACGGGGCAAGATCGTTAGGGATCTGAGAATTTCTTACAGTTATGTTTGGACCAATCCTGATGTGTAGAGTAATATTAGATCGTAATAAGTATTAAAGGTTTAAATCAACACTTGATAAAAGTGCCAACCGCCAAATTGTGCTATATGTATAAACTTGAAGGGTGGAAAGATCTCAATGTTGAAAAACTGACCCCATGCACCTAACTTTCTTTTAGCAAAATTCCCATTTCTGGTGGATGTTTGGTTTTGAGTAATATTAGACACCTATTTGTACGTACATCTGTACATTACAACTTCTCATGTCCCTTCTTTCTTGAAATAGGGTTTCTACAGAAATATAGCATAAATAACATATATGTTTATGTAAATTGACCAGGATCTGATGTGTGTGATAATAAGTGTAATGTAATGTTAGTGTAGTGTTTGTACTACAGAATGGGTTGACCATAGGGATGTTTTCAAACCTAAGTGTTTGTGATTGATGAATTTTGAAATTAAACAGAATATTTAAAAATGAATGATATGTGATTTTTAAGTGACTTTATTTGCTAAAGGCTCAAGTGACCTATTGCGATTTATTTTATCTGACGTCATGTGACTTGCAACTTGTTAACTAGTGTTAACTTTTAACATGTACATTTTCAGCTATAACTGATATGCTTCTGAAGGGATGTAATCAATACTTTATAAAAGTATAGATTTTATTCATTTCACAACAATTATGAAACAATTTATTTTAACTGATATTAATCACTCTTGTTGGCCTGAATGTTAGTGGCGGGGGGTGTCTTATTATGGGAGGAAACTGGAGTACCCGAAAAAAAGACCACATTGTCGTGCAGGTGACCCCCATACCTTTTTATGTCTGATCTGGGAATCGAACCCTGACCGCCTTTTTGAAAGGCAAGTGCGCTATCTACTGCACCACCTGAGGGCCTTAATCAATACGTTGTGGGAATATTACTGACATCGTCCAAAGTAGGTGTAACATTTCAGGTTCATCACTTATATATTGTGGCTGCTACACTAAAATAACCCACAAAACTCGAACTTTACTATACATAAGTGATTCAAGCCTTTCTAAGTGACAAACGCTTCAAAGAAATTTCGTACAGGTAATGTTGCTAGAATCAATTAATATCAACAAGCAGAATTTGTGGCCGTATTGTTAGAACAAGAGGCCATGGGGCCGTACTTTCTCACTTGGTATTTCATTTTCAATTTAAAACCTGCTGAATACCATATACCAGTTAACCTGAGGAGTAAACGATTTTAAATCTTCAAGAAGGAGTTAATCTGTTGTGTTAGGTAAGACCAAATCAAGAGCATGAGAGTATTATTCTTCATGCCCAGCATTTTTGTATATGGTTATGGAGTAGTGATTTCAACACTTTCGATATTAAGACAGATGAAGTTATTCCCCAGGGATGGGTTTGAGGCCAATCCTGTTATCATGTAGCTATATATCTGGTCATGGGGTGGGGAGAAAATCCCTCGATTTATGCTGAATGTGAAGAGTTTTATTGATTTACCTCATTTTCACATATTTGCCCTGACTCTCTATCCCTAGGCGTCACACACTCTCCATTCATAAAACAAAAGTGATTGCCTTTTGGCCAAGGATCGATGCTCTAGACCAAATTGGGTTAAAAATTCCTCAATTGCTACAGAGTCAAAAGTTTTTTTAAAGATTATCCTCTGTTACCCAATGCGATATGTTTGTGTTTGTCTCCTTGTGATAGCGCCGACTTTATAGTGCTACCTCACTGAAACATACTGCCGAAGACACCCATCAGGACACCCCACCCAGTCACATTATACTGACAACGGGCGAACCAGTCGTCCCAATCCTAAATTGCTGAGCGTTAAGCAGGAGTAGAAACTACCATTTTTACAGACTCTGGTATGTCTCGGCCAGGGGACAGAACCCAAAGCTTTCCTCACAGGGGCGAACGCTCAACTAAAGGCCAAAAGTGAGGCATTGTCAAGGGAGACATCAGGAAGAAGGTTGTTTAGAAAGAAGAGAAAAGATAAGATCCCAAATTTAGTCGCCTCTAACGATCAGGCAATGGGAGCAGCAGGTACAATTCTAACGCCCTACCTGCAGTTTGGAAATAGTTAAAGGGCAGCAAAACAATTTTCTTAATGTATCGCAAGCAGAAAACAGACGAAACAAACAGTTCTGAAGTGGGTCCCACATTATGCGCGCCTTTTACGATGGCATCCTTTGGGATACAGCAAGCTTATTCATTCCACAAACCTGCAGGTGATCACTTAAAGGGCCATCGAATATCCCCTAAATAGATAGCATAGAAGAAAAATCCCGGATTCTGCCATGGGCTCAACATTAGGTAGAATAATTTATCTTATTCCTGAACCTGGCATGTATTGTACAGAATTTATTTCGATACATTGCATTGGGTATAATTGATAACTCTGCATATATATATATATATGAATGAAACAGAGCATAAATGAAATCGTTCATCTGTAAACGTTAAAAAATTTCGTACATTTACAAATTCTTTCAAGCTTTTTAGATCGCACTGGAAATAGGTGCGCATGCGCGGATAGAGGAGGTCGTGTTTTACAACCGAGAAGACAACGAAGTACAAAATCAACAAATTATCCAACAAACCCACCATCTGGACCAAATTTGACAGGCACAGATGTATATTAGTGAACTGTGATACCAAAATTCCGAAAATGTAGATTATTATCAGTCGGTAAGTCCGAAAACCAGCCCCAACATACCACCTTACCATGAGTAATGACGAACCTGGCAGCCGCCATCTTTATTTTACGACCAAATATAGTTTAAATGTACGAGAACAAATTAAGAAAATTCATGACAAAAAATCCCCACTCCCTACAGGAAAAAGCCCTCATCAGCCCGTCGTACTATCAGATAGTAAGGGGAAAAGGCTACAAAATCTTGCCATAGATGAAACGGAAAAAATAATACAGTGGTGGTCAAACAGTTCAAAATTATCCTGGATCGAAGATCACCATACTTGAGATACCGATATACTCAAGCAGCAAATGGAACAAGCACAAAGGCCATGAAAACCCCGACCTATTCTCCAGCCAAGACAAAATCTTGTAGGACCAAATCTTCAATATCAATAATAAAATCAGACAGCTAAACAGCAGCCTTGAAAGTCACTCCCCAACATTCTCATCAGACTTAGTGCTACATCTAAATACCGCAGTGGCAAAGACAGGAGACTTAAGACCAGGACGTATTATAACTTCAACCTGTATGCAGATGGAGTCCACCCTGCTAACCTCCTAAGGAAAATCTGGCCACAGAAGATAACCGAGCAAATAAAACAGGATTGTTGGGAAACCCATCTCCCATAGCATTGAACTTTTCACCACAGGGAAAGGTAGAAAGCAGGGTTGACAACAGTCAGCGTGGGCTCATCCGTGCTATACTGTACTAGTCAGTGTGGGCTACCGTGCTATACCAGCCATGTTGACCCTGACTTTTCTAACCCTTGTCCTTGCACTGGTAAATATATTCATGAAAACCAACTCGTGGGAACACCAACAACAGATGCACCAATGCCTAAATGGGAAACAACACAGCTCGGGCATACCTATAAGTTTACCCTACAAATGGACAAAGGGCTATGTATTCTCGCATTTCTACTCTCTGGAGATATCGAAACAAACCCTGGACCTAGAGGGAAACAAAACAGTATTTATCCATGTGGCCTATGTGACCACCCAGTCACATGAAACTGCAAGGGAATATGCTGTGATCGATGTGATATATGGCACCACCAGTCGTGAATAGAACTCCGCACCCAAGACTACGAACTATTGGAAAGATCCAACGAGCATTGGCTATGCTGTAAATGTGAACGAATTAATGTAACATCTTTTACCTTTCACAGCTATGAGAAAGACATGAGTAATGTTTACGAATCACTTTCCATGCTGGATAGCAGTATGGAATCCATAAGATCTTGCGTATTTAGCCCAATTAAGAACAGCAGTCCTTAAGTAAGAACCAATACAACAAAAACAAACAGTAGAATACCAAGTAGCAAAAAGTCTCAAAAATCAACAGGAACAACCCATATGATACCCAAAAGAAAACAAACCTACGTATCATGACAGTCAATTGTAGAAGTATAAAAGATAAAGTTCAAGAACTAACAGCAGCCATAGAATACCTCAAGCCTGATGTTATTTGTGGGACAGATTCTGGTTAAAGGGAATAAAGCCAGGCACAAACCCAACTGATGACGCCATCAAATCCACTGATGTTTTCCCACCAGGATATACCAGGCATACAGAAATGATAGAAGAACACTAGGAGGAGGTGTATTTATACTAGTCAACAAAAACATCATCTCCGAGGAAAAACCGGAATTCATAACAGACTGTGAGATAGAACAGGCTAAAATTAAAACAATCAAGAACAATGACATGCACATATCCAGCTTCTACATGCCATACAGAAACATGAAGGACCTACAGGAACTTGAAAAATCTTTGAAACAAACATCGAAACTAAAAGACAAAAACATCATACTGGCAGGGACTATAACTGCCCAGATATAAACTGGGAAAATTCAACAGCAAAACACGGCAGAGAGACGAATATACAACAGCGACTTGTAGAGATAACAACTAATGCGGGCCTAACACAAATACACAACCAACCCACTAGAGAAGATAACATACTAGATCTCGTCTTCACAACAAACCCATCCCTCATAAAAACATCCATAAGTGTACCAGGAATATCAGACCACAACATCGTCATAACAGATACGGAAACACGGCCTTATTACTAACCGACACCAGCTAGAAAGTGCTACATTTACTGTAGAGATGATTGGACCAAATTAAATAATGCCTTAGACAAGCTGGCAAGCTCCATCAAGGAAATGCACGAGAAAAGCATGAGCATTCAAGACCTGTGGAACACCTTCAAAGCCAAATTACAAGAACACATGGATGACTGCATTCCCTCAAGAGAAACAAAGACAAAATACCCAGTACCGTGGATAAGACACAAAGAAAGGAAAATACTAAAGAAAAAGGCTAGACTTTAAAAACAGGCCAAAAATCAAAACAATTGACAAATTACAGGCATTTCCAAAAGGACTGCAAACGTCACCTTAGGCAAGCCGAATGGAATTATGTCAACAATAACATTCTAGAGGGCCTTTCCAAAAACAATACTAAACCATTCTGGAAGTACGTGAAGTCAAAGAAACAGGACTCCTTTGGAATAGCGCCACTAAAATCAGGAAACAAGCTAATCAGCTAAACAAGATAAACCAATACAAATCAGTATTCACAAAAGAAGAACCTGGCCCACAACCATCAACTAGTAAAACTGCAAAACACGAGATTCCACCACGGAAAATTTATATGGAGGGAGTGAAGAAACTGCTCAATAAAGTAAACCCAAACAAAGCATCGGGACCGGACAACGTACCAAACAAAATACTGAAGGAGTGTGCAAACCATCTAGAACCAAGTCTCACAAGCATCTTCCAACTATCTGTAGACACTGGCCAACTACCAAAGGATTGGGGAGACGCAAATGCCACAAGCGTCTACATGAAAGGGGACAAACACCAAGCCGAAAACTATAGACCGGTCTCACTAGCATCAGTGTCCAGCAAACTATTAGAGCACATCATATGCAGACACATACTAAAATACCTAGAGAGAAATGAGATACTCACATCATTAAACCACGCTAAATGACTTCGTCAAAGAATACGAACAAGGCAACCAAATTGATATAGCCATCTTAGACTTCTCCAAGGCCTTTGACACCAAACTACTAAACAAACTGCATCAATATGGAGTCAAAAACAACATACAAAAATGACTCACCAACTTCCTTACGCAAAGAACAATGAGGACGATCGTAGAAGGAATGAAATCGGAAGAAGTGAAAGTGGACTCCGGAGACCACCAGGGCAGTGCTCGGACCCCTCATGTTCCTCTGCCAACGATCAACGATCTACCGGACTCCGTAACATCTAAAGTTCGACTTTTCGCCAACGACTGCCATTCTTTACCGCACCATCAAAACTTTTGAAGACCACACACTCCTACAAAAAGACCTACATCTAGAAAACCTGGAGGAATGGGCCAAAAGATGGGGAATGCGTTTCAATGCCAAAAAAATGCTTTATAATGAGCATGGGCAAGAAAACATCAAAATTCAACATCAACACCCTCAACAACCACATATTTGAGGAAGTACAAGACAAACCCTATCTTGGTTTACAAATATCATCAGACCTAAAATGGACCACACACATAAGCAAAGTAGCCAAGAAATCACAATCAACTCTGGTCTTCCTTCGCAGGAATCTTAAACACTGCACCTAGGAATGTAGGAAAACAGCATATACATGTTTCATCAAACAAGACTACAAGACCAGAGAGACAGGATGCATAAATAAGATGGCACAATATCTTGAGCTGCAGACACTATAATGCAGAAGGAAAAGCCTCCGTCTACTGCTCTTATATAAGGGGGTTGAGGGGTTGGTCCCTGAAGATTTTTTGATCAAATCAACAAACAGAAGACAAATCAGAGCAAAGAAGTTCAGTGGCTGCGTCACGAACATTATCGTAACAAAACATGTTAAAAACAACTCGAAATGTTTTGAAATCCCGCAAGCCTAAACAGACCAATACAAGAACTCATACTTTGTGAGAACTAGCCATGGCATAGACTGGAGCCAACTGGATGAGCATACACTCAGCGCAAAATCAGTCGAGGCATTCAATTCCGCACTCGACAAAATAAGCCATTAAGATCCGGCAGCCCCATGAAAAAGAACGAAATTTTACCCCAACGAAAATATATTCTTTTCTTCAGTACATAAATGATTGAGGTTGTTATTGTATACGAACGAAACTGTAATAGGAAATCGCTCATGTGTAAATGTTGCAAAATAGGTCAGACGGATCTGATATATTTACTGTTCCCAATTTTGAAGTGTTCATTTTGTTGATTGACAACGTAACCAGCTTGCCTAACAGAAAAATACGATGGAACATTGTCAATCCAGGAAAGGTTAGTTATTTACAGTTGCTGAACATTTTTTATTTAGATCGTACATACATGGTCTAACTTGTGCCTGTGTAATGCATAGGTGATGTTACTGTATAAGCGATAATGTACCAATTACATACACAAGTATAAAAAAGGCTAGAAAACGTTTCTGTGGAAGAGATGTCGTGTCTGTAGATCCAACAACTAAGCATTACAATAAGCATCGAAAACATGTATCATACTTCAGTTCGTGGCATTTAAGGATCAAGAGAAAACTTATTCTAGACAATTTCTCCTAGAACTTTTTTGTATGATGTCCAATTCACGCTGAACAACAAGACATAGGTTTTGTCGACTGTTTCAAGAAGAAAAAAAATGCACAAGATACGATAAATACATTTGTTAAAAACGAAAGATGTATTGGCTAAAGAAAATGCGTCGTGCAACTGTCCAAAGGTAGGGTCAACGCCAATGGAGATTTAACATTAGCGTCGGCCCCGGCTTGGATTTTCAAAACAAGATAAATCCAAAAAGGTAAGTATATAGGACGCTTAAAGGGGCATCACGGTGAAGTAACTTTATTTTTTTGTCTTTTTTTTTCAAATACTACATAAACATATCAAGTGATACTCCTTATGGAAAATAACGATCGGATTTCGCTGAAATAGATTCATAAAAATGATTAAATCTAAGAAAATCGTCGGTATTTCTACCTGTCTGACAAACGTTTTGTTCAGGGATTTCCCTCTACTAGCGCATGCATATAGCACACCATTTCTTTGTAAACAAAATGACTGGCCGTGTGAAGTAAGCGAAGGAAAAGTGTTGTACCGTGTCAGCTACGAAACGAAACGAAACCCGGCCTCATCTGCCCCGGCAATATATAAAAAAAGGTTTGTCCCATGGTTGAGGGAAGGTGTTTAGCCCCGTACCATCTGTACCTGTCACATTCTGGTACTAAATTCAATATATATTTATAAATATCTAATTTATGTGTATGCCTATTATCATTGTTGACATTTAATTGTAAATGTATGATGGGAGAAGGCTGTGATAAACTGTAACAAGAGGCCCATGGGCCTTAACGGTCACCTGATATATTTATACAGAGAGTTGATTTTGTTTTTAACACTAACAGAAATATTATTTAGTGACAAAAACAATAAAACCACCTTATTCAATATCTAGCATACAGATTTAAGACTAAAAAGTATTTGAAACTAGCACCTCTGATTCTAAACAAGGAAAATGAAGAAATTTTAGCACACTGATTCCTTTGGGCCCCACCCTACAGCCCTTGGGGGTTTGGCTGCCTCAATATTTTCAAAGTATCAAACTGTCAACTCGGGGTTATAATTCCAATCAAGTTATTAACATGTAATATTCAAAGTATCATTTGCCATTATAAACCATAATAAATTTTGCACCTTAAGACCTTTCCATCTATGAAGAGTATTTGATTCTATCATATCTGGTTCTTGAGAAGAAGATTTTTGGCCCCTCCCATCAGCCCCGGGGGGTCAGTCAGGCAGGGCTCATATGTGCATACCATCAAACTGCTACCCAATACTGATAATGATAACCCAAATTGAATTATTTCCAATGGAAATTAAACAAATGTTAGTCCAAAATGTGATTTCCCTATATAAACTATAGTAAAGTTTACCCCTCCCTAGGGATAAACATGAGACCCCAGGATCATGAAATTCACAATTTTGGTAGAGCACCTTAAGACCCTTCTATAAAGAGTATTTGATTCTACCATATCTTGAAAGATATTTGAAATTTTAGTCAATTCGACCCTTTTTGGCCCCGCCCCTCAGGCTCCTGGGGGCCGGGAACCAAACCGGCAGCCATTTTTGTTGACTTTTGGCCATGGAAGATTTCTGCAAAATTTCATTGAAATTGGTTCAGGGGTTTTGGAGAAGAAGTCGAAAATGTAAATTGTTTACGGACGCACGACTGACGACGACTTACGACGACGGACAAAAGGCGATCGCAGAATATGGATTGAGACTTTTTATCAGGTGACCTAAAAACT
This sequence comes from Mizuhopecten yessoensis, assembly GCF_002113885.1. NCBI lineage: Eukaryota > Metazoa > Mollusca > Bivalvia > Pectinida > Pectinidae > Mizuhopecten > Mizuhopecten yessoensis. The sequence continues at coordinate 1,182,147 of NW_018408917.1, forward strand.
TTTGCCCCCATCCCTTGTTCAATTTTATTGGCAACAAATATGTTAAATGCATTTAAATTCTGACTATTGGCAAGCGTGCAATTAACTTCTTATGATGAATAATTACTGTTCAATAAGTTTGAATATGGACTCAGAAATCATATTACTTGGTTTCATAGCGCGGTAAGAAGTTGCAGTTGTCTGACTGCCCCTCTCTGGGGGCCCCTCTGGAAACCGTTTCATCTCGCTCAGCCCACTTGTGTTTACTGCCGAGTCAGGTGACCTTATTGACGCTATTTTTAGCAGGGCTTTCCCGAACAATTCAAGTGGTCAAACTGGACATTTGGAACGGACTATGAATATGGGAATAGCGAGGTAACATAAGTGGACGTGCATACAATATATACATTCATTAAAAAAAATATGGCTCTTCACGTGATGTCCCTTTAATAGTTGAGCCGAATAGTAAAAAAAAACTTTCATTAAATGATGCAAGCATAAGATTTGGTACATACACTCTTTAAACACTACTTAACCCAAAAAACCCGTTAGCCATTTAAAATTCAAAAATGGCGGCCACTTTTATCAAGATGGCCGCCATAATGGAGTTTTTTGATAAAATCTCCTTACCTTTTTAGGTAAAGAAACGAAACTAACCGTACTGTTTCATCTCAAAGTAGATTTTATAGCTATTTCATGATATTTAACATAAAAGACAACAAACACAATACGGGTTAGTAGAGTGCTTGAACATTATATGTATTTTCTGGTGCTTATACGGATACATGCAACAATGGACATGTATGTTTGTATTTACATGCATGTGCACGTATGTAAGTGCATGCATACTTGCTGATGTTAGTGTGTATGTTCGTGCATGTGTATGCATGTATGTATATACGTATGTAGGTCGTAGAAGTGTATGTTATGTACGTATGTATATGTGTATGTATATATGTGTGTATAAGTGTTTTATTTATGTTTAGTGATTATGATACTGATGTATATGTTAACACGTCTGGATGTGTGTGCTTTGTGTGAAATGCGGTAGTATGTTCTTGTTCTGTAGATGTCAAATCCTCTTATGTACAAATGTTTTATTTCCCAATCAAATTTCTGAATGTTATATAGATGAAAAAAATGTTATGAAATTGAAATATTTGAATTTAGATAAAATTAGCTGAGAAAAATGAACGAGAGCCCTCCTGTGTGAGGACACCATATTGTTTAGGGGACTGACTCCAGGGCTCCCCAACCCTGGCAGTTCCTATCAATTTATTTATATATATCTGTATATACTTATCAGTATTATATATATATATATAATATTTGGCTGTGGGAAATACAATATCTGAAAAAAACACGGAAAAAAACCACACACACAAAAAGACCATATAAGGTTTTATTAAGCCTTCCTTTTGCAAAATTAAAATCATAATGTGAGCTCCTGTCACTTATCTAATATTAACATAGTATCTAAGTGTCATAACTGCAACACAGCTGTATATCTATGTTTCACAGTTACAACTCCACAATGCCGTGCAAGGTAGACTTAATCTGAAACATTTGCACCGACCACAACATTCCGTCTTGCGTCCACATTTTGTCAGTTGTTGACAACTCTGGACATTCAGTTTCCATGTTGGATATGATAGACTGACCCCAGGTGCAACCTGCTTGGTAGGCAGTTCGTCTGGTATGCTCGATTAGAGCTCCACGTGTTGGAGGGATTGACTCATAGGATCTTTGATTTCGAGCAAAGAGATCAAGTCTTGCATGGTTGATATTTGCAGTAGGGCTTGATTTGTCATACATAGCAATGACATACATTTGCAATGCGGGAAGAACAAAAGATGTTTCGATAGTTGGTAGTTCTGGTATCTTGTTAGCTGTGCTGTCAATTAGATTCCTCTCTCGTATTTGGCCTTGATTTACTGATGTTGGGTGTTGGAACAATGAAATACTGGTGCCATGAAAAGATGTTGTTACGGTAGTTGCATATGGATAATGGTCAATGTTGTCCATTGCAGCAGTAAAAAAAGTCTTTCCTTAGATCAGATGGACACACAACACCCTCGTTCTTGTATCTATTCACAGCTGCATCCCCAATTGAGCAGACACGTCAAGAACCCTGTCAAAAGAAATACTTAGACCATGTTCGTGCAGCATTTGTGGACATGCCAATGAACACTGGAAATGGGGTTTCTCGATCTTTGGAATGTCTAAAGGTTTTAGCTCCCTCCTTGTATTTTGCATAGCAATTGTACTAGAGCAACTGCGCCATGGCCAAAACAGTCTTGGCCGCACCAAACCGTAACTGCGATTTTATGACAGCCCCGTGCTCAATCATACAAACAAATTGAAGAAGAATAGAGGGCACGGTATCTTCTATGCAACTATCACGGAACGTTCCATTGAATGCAGCCTTGTGCATGGTCATATGCCTTCGTAAGATTTCAGCTGCTTTGGTAAAAATGAGAGCCTCCGAATAGTCAATTGACTGTGACAGGGCTTCACCAATATCCTGCTTAAATGCCAACACAATATCTCTTCCCTTCTTGTGGGCCCCCAAATCAGTTATTTCTGCAAGTAACTTGTCCTTTAATCTTGTAGAATTAACATTTCGTGTTTCTACTCAGAATTCTACAGGCCCATCCGCATTTGTTTTTGTCTTGACTACGTAAACAAGAAGCTCAGAAAACACTATTGGGATGACTTCTCTTTCTTTTGAAGAATGAAAGTCCTGGTTTTCTGTACTTGCCAAGCATGCCCTCTCTCTATTCAAGCAACAGCGGTGATACTTCAGTTCTGGTGCAACAATATCACCGCCACTTAGTATTGCTAAAAGTTACCCGTCATTCAGGTTTCTAGCACATTCGTTTAATCTTTTATCAAGATCCATTGTCATGGCAATCCTTAGCTCAGATTGTTGTGCCTCTTGTTCGCAAAGGAAACACACGATTCTCAAGGCTTGTTCGTCTACTTTTAGCTGGTATTGGACCCTCGTTTAAATCCTTTGAATTGGCAGATCTTTTCATCGCTCTCTCAAGTTTACTGTTATTAAACAAAAGCCTGCAACTTTGATGGTATTTTGCTGTTTTCTCTAAGTGTTTCCTCTAAGCCCTCGCCATGATCCAATCTACCAGGGTCCATAATGATTGGCATTTGATTGATGGTTTTAAAGAAAGGGACATTTCTAGCTATCATAGCATACCCATCGCCATCCTTGTTTCTGTCGTAGCGAGATGGTGGACATTTCAATTCTTCATCTTTCTGTTTGACAGAGACGACATCTATTCCAGTCAGTCTCCAAAGTAGACGCCAAAGGTGTTGCTGTTAACGTACTCATCCTACTAATTTAGTAAACTAGTGTATGATTAATATAACCGACAAAATTCAAGGCCGAGGGTTTATCCTTTTACCGCCTTAAATTGTCAAAAAGCACTTTGTAGTATGGGATACAACTAGGTTCAAACTATAATACTATCCTACATCTAGTCCGATCATTCATCCAGTGACAATTAAAACCCGTGCGATCTGTACACCGTCCGGGTAACATATGGCTCGTTACCCTTGGCTCGGCTTTCCCACGCTGTCACATCCTGTCAATTCAGGCGCGGCTACCGTACTCATGTAACATTATGTTTAATACTAAAATAATGTGTCAGGGGCTAGCACGGTAGCATTTTGGACACTTAGCTATAGTTAAATAATTGAGCTGTCACTGAACCACATGCCGAGTTTCACAGCAGTGATGTCACCAGTGTGCCCTGGTTGTGCGTTGACATTCACTCTATTATTTTGACAAAACCGTAATTCAAGTTTCTAAACAGTTTAAAAAGCACGTTAGTATAGTTTTACCGTGATTCAAGATGCAAACAAAACACATTCCAACCAGTAGAGCCAAAACAAAATTATTCAGAACAAAAAGCATAATTATATCAACCCCATGGCCGCCATCTTCGAAAATGGCCGCCATTTTATTTTTCGTGTGGCTAACGTGTTATATTGAATGAAGAATACTTCAATGGTGCACTTGCCAAATTTGGTGCTTGCATCATAAATTGAAAGATTTTTTGATACATCGGCATAATCTGCTGGAATTTAAATCAGGAACGGTTAGTTTCAGAATTCATTTTATGATAAATGGGACCTCATTGACTTACACCTGTGTGGGCGTTAAAGGTGCGGTAATACAATTCCTCCTAGAGCATTTAAATGACAAAATTACTATAAAAATATATCATCACTGTGTGCAACATATTCCAACTGTTATTTTGATACCAACTATAACACTATTTAAAGAAAGAATTATTCTTTTTATTGAAGATTTAAGCAGAAAAATATGTGAAATTTCATTACTAAAGAGAAAATTTCCATTTTTGACACGTTAATTATATGAAGTTCTAAAAAATTCTTATAACTGATAGGTAAGCTGTTACCAGCTCCTCAGGACTCTGGTATATATATTCCTGTATTAGCGTTGTCGATTAATTTATTATTATCACTATTTCAATAGAGATTCCATAAACAGTGTAAAATTTAACTATAATCAATTTGTGTCTTATGATTTTTGTCCGTATTTTACACTAATGGCCATAACAGATAGTGAATTACTCTCTTAACATCAAAATTAAATTTGGTTATGATATTCTTGCATGTTGAATTGCTTTATATCTTGCTATGTACTGTTACACTGTTAATTCTGTATCAAAACCTGTAAGTTGGTTGTTATCGGCTATTCTAGCATCATTGTATCCTGAATGTAGTAATACCTATTTGATTTTTCTCTTGAGCAGAGTCGATTTATTTATTATCATTACCACTACTATTATTTGTGTTATTATTGCTAATTATTTTTAAAATTTGATATTACATAAATTCTGCGTGCTATAAAATTGCCATGTATTGCTACACTGCAAACCTATACCTAAGTTGTATACCGGATTCTCCGGAATCCGTTCAATATAATCTTGTATGTAGTAGTACCCATGTTTTCTCTCAAAGTGTGCAACTATCATGGTCATCACTATGAGTCTATTTTGTATATTTTTTACACTAATTGGTTGTAGCAGATACCAGTGGAATTACTCTACTAAATAATGTAGGCCTAGTGATAATGTTCACGTTACTTTGATTTGTGCCTTAGCATTGTGTAAGTTAAATTGTGATCACTAACGCAAGCATGTATGAACGTGTGTGTGTGAGGGTGTGGGTGTGTGCGTGTGCTCGTTACTAGTTGTATTTTCAGTTCCAGTACCGGTCACAAAATATCAACAATTACCTGGTCTTTTCCCACTCTATTCAAATTTGGTTCTGATGAACGTACTTCAACTCCTCATAGTCAACTTATTTATATCCGTTTCCTCCTCTGCCCGACCCCCTCCCCTGTTGTCAGTGTGCCTCTGACTACATCTATTATCATGATCACGACACTCACTTACTTCCTTGCCCAGTCTGGTATTATATTATGCCTATTGATGTTTCTCTCTATCGTGTTCGAATTGGTGTCTTCAACAACTATATTATATACAGTCCGCAAATTTCGCCCTATACGTAACCGTTCCCGACATGTTATGTATTGCATACTCTTACTTTTGTTATACGTTATTACGTCTTATTTGCATAATATTAGTACATCGATATCACTCAGAGAGTGGTGCCGTAGCAGCTCATGCTACCACTTCCCATCCTTTTTAACAGAATTACTTACTTTTATATCAATACATTATGCATTGATCAGCTGGTGGTTGTCAGGTGACATTGAGTTAAATTCACAGCCCTCTTTTTCCATTCAATCAATTGCGTCTACTTCCTCTTCAAGTATCCAGTTCTGTAACGATAGACAACCTTTCGTCCATCTTAACGTTTAAGTTTAAGTTTAAAATACAAACCTGCATGATATTCATTACATAAGTGCAAAATTCATCTCCTCTTCTATCATATTGCAGCCTCCAAAAAAACACACACATACACTACACGCATGCATCTTGCACACAGGGGAGGCCGTGCTTAAATGACCTTAGCTGTTAATAGGACGTTAAACAAAATCAAACAAACAAACAAACAAACTCGTCTATCATGTCCGCTACTGATCTATATCTCTACGTCGTGCTTTGGACTATTGGCATTTGTTGATATCTGGAGATATAGAACTGAATCCTGGTCCCATGTCTTCTAGCTCGTCTTCCTCATCTATATTTTCGAATATTAGTGGCCAGCTTGATGCAGTAAGTAATTTTCATTTGTCCATCTTAATGTTCAAAGTCTCAAACAAAAACTCGATATTCTTTACACCGAGTTAAGTAATATAACAATTTTATTCTTTACTGAGACATGGTTAAATTTAAGTGTTATCTCATCTGACCTTAACCTGCCTGGATATTCTGACCCATTCTGCTACTGTACACATGATCGAATGGGCGGTGGCATATCGGTTTATGTAAAATATAATATTCCTGCAAAGAGAAGATCAGATATAGAGATAGCTACCATTGAATGTGTCTGGTTAGAAATTGTACTTGGTTCAGAGAAAATATTATATGTTACTCTTTATCGGCCACCAAACTCTCCTGTCATCAAATGGTCTCATATCTCGCATTTTATAGAAAAAGCGTATACTACAGGTATTTCTCATATTGTGATAACCGGCGACGTTATTGCAAATGTCCTAGTAGACCACCATTCGTCCCACTTACGCGATATGCTTGTTTCCTTTAATCTAACTAAGCTTGTTGAATCACCAACTTTTTATACAGAAGCCTCTGAGTCATTGTTAGATATAGTCTGTACTAGTAGTAATAATCTTATTAATAAATGTTATGTTGGAGAAAGCTTCCTTGACCAACCGGTTAGATATCATTGTCCAATTTACTGTTCTTTTAATAGTTCAAAGCCAGTGCAGCAGGTGTTTAAACGAAATGTTTGGCTTTTTGACCTAGGAAATTACGATTTATTTTGGGAAAAAACTAAACTTATTTAACTGGAATTTATTGAGTGATTTTGATGATAATAATGGTGCTGTCAAAATTTTCTTATATGTTTTGCTTACTATTGCTCAATCTTATATTCCGAAAAATAACCATCAGATCTAATGAACCCCCTTGGCTATCAAACGAAATAAGGAGATTAATTCGTAAACGAAAGCGCGCTCAAAAAAAGCCAAGCGTACCCTTACTGAAGCTCACTGGGCAAAGTTTCGTCGACTTCGTAACAAATGTGTTAACACAATCAAGCACGCCAAATTAACATATTTTTCTAATTTATGTATCGAACTTCGCAAACCGTCTAACATTAGTGCTTAGACTTAAGATGACTTTGAGAAACCTTGCTTATTTAATGACTTCTTTTGTGCCCAGTCTATAGTTGATGACTCCAATGTAAATATCCCTAACATTAACGACGAATGTAATAATTCCTTAACTGATATTAACATCACAGATAATGATGTCAGATATGCTATTCTTACCACTGACTGTTCTAAGGCCATTGATCCTGGCCTGGTAAATTCTCGTCCTTTTAAATAATCAGTAAATATCATATGTGTCCCCTTAAGTAATATCTTTAACAGGTCAATTAGATCTGGGGTATTCCCATCTGAATGGAATTTTCTAACGTCACCACTGTGCATAAAAAGATAACAAGTCTATATTAACTAATTACATACCTATATCACTGCTATCGATCGTTGGAAAATTAATGGAAAGATGTGTCTTCAAATATGTCTACAATTGTTTGCACACTCACTTCCTTCTATCCCCCATCAATCTCGATTTAAGCACGGTGACTCGCCAACAAATCAACTTCTTGCGATCATTCATGATATATATTTAGCTTTAGACAATGGTAAGGAAATACGTATGGTCTTTTGTGATATTAGTAAAGCTATCGATCGTGTCTAGCATAAAGACCTTCTTTGTAAATTATCCAGCTATGGGATTCGAAATTCGCTATTAGTTTGGGTTGAAAATTATCTTTCCAATCGAAAGCAGAGAGTTGTCATCAATGGTAAACATTAAAATTGGTTAAATGTTAAGGCTGGTGTTCCACAGGGCTCAATTCCTTGACCTCTTTTATTTATGATATGTATACATGACATTGTTGACATTGTTAAAGATAACACGCTAAAATAAAATTATTCGCTAACGACACCTCTCTTTACGTCACTGTTGATATTCCTATAGTCAGCGCAGACATTCTTAATAGTGACCTTAATAAAATTCATAACTGGTCGCAAAGATGGTTAGTAAATGTTAACCCTTCCAAAACAGAAACCCTGCTCATTAGTAGAAAAACCATCAAACCTTTTCACCCTCCCTTAAATATGAACAATACTAACATCTCTGAAGTTACTACACACAAGCATTTAGGTATTTTTCTCTCTGGAAATGGTCATTGGAATGAACACATCAGTTATTTGATATCTAAGATTTCACCTAAAATAAATATCTTACGTAAATTCAAATTCTCTATGGACAGGTATAGTCTCCAAACTATGTACTACACTCTTATTCGACCTATATTAGACTATGGCGATATCTTATGGGACTGCCTTACTAAAGCTCAATCTGAGTTATTTAAAAATCTTCAATTAGAAGCAGCACGCATAGTCACTGGCGGCACTAGACTCACAAGTAGAATTAAACTGTATACTGAAACAGGTTGGCTTACCCTCGGGGAAAGACGTAAACAGCACAAGCTTATTCTTTTCCACAGAATGGTTCATGGTCTGGCTCCTCAATATCTTCTTAATATTCTACCTCAGCGTAACTAAATTACCACAACCATGATACTCGCACGGGTAATACTTTTCGTCCACTAGTTTATCATACGAGTCTCTATAAACCTTCGTTGAACCTCGTTCAAGGTCACATAAATAAAATTTGTTAAAATAAAATGTTTGTATGGGGAGTCATTCAAGAATATCTTCCCTTGCTTTATTTGTTTAGAGTTAACGTTATAAACTAATGTAATATTCCTTCATATTTTGTTTAGTGAATGGGCAAAAGGCAAAACAAAATTATAACTAGAACTGTAAGCCAAATGTTAGCTAATACCATCCGCTCCTATATAAACCAGAACTGTAGGCTAAAGGATCAAAAAGGCAAAGCATTCCAAAGCAATCCATGGTCTCCAATCAGTAATCAGTCCTGTACTCCCGCCCTATGCCAACATATTCTTGCATACCAAATATTGTCAGCCCAGATGAACCGGTTTTGCTGAAATCGTCATAGGAGTAAATAATTCTCAAGACAAAGGTTTTTAACAAAGGGCCATAACTCCTTAAAAATGGTCGAAGTGAAAAAAATACTTCCCTGATGCACGACATCAAGGGATAATTACCATATCTGTAAACTTTCATTGAAATCGGCCCAGTAGTTTATGATGCAGACAAAGGGGTTTTTTTTCAACAAAGGGGCATAACTCCTTTTTAAAGGGTAGGAATGAAAACATTCTACTTTGATGCACAATGTCAGGGGCAGCTACCATACTGTTAACTTCCGTTGAAATTAGCGCTATAGTTCTGGAGGAGTTGTCTGGACAAGGATTTTTCAACAAAGGGCCATAACTTTGTAAAACAAGGATCAGAAAGAAAAAAAATAGTACCTGGATGCACAATTTCAGGTGGAAGTTATCATATCTGGAAACTTGCGTTAAAATTGGTCCATTACTTTAGAAGGAGTTGTCCGGACAAACTTTTCTACGGACAGACAGACGGGCAGACAAGCTTATTCCAGTATACTGCCTAACTTCGTTTTGGGGGTATAATAAAGTGTATAATATTTTTACCATTATGATTATTTTATTGTTTTTCATATAATTGCATATCTTTGTCTATAACACAATCTCAACCTTAAGTAGTTCTCCAGAGGAAAGATTACTTTGGCAGAATACATATTCATGAGCTATTTCTGTTGCACATAACTTTAAAACATGCATTATATAACAAAGTGTTCTTGTTTAATACAAAAACAGAAAATGTATCGGTATTTACCATAATAAATAAAGATAATCAAATCTCCATGATTAGGTGAAATTGGCCTTTGATCATGTTTGGCATGCTAAAAAAGTACTTTACCGGTTTTGATATTAGATAAAAATGATTCTGTAGAAAGAATATATATATGGAAAGTTTTTAAAGAAGTTAAAAATTTAGACCACCAATGTAACTATATAAAGGCAAGTTGACAATGTTGGTTATATTTTAAATTTTGTAAAAAGTTAGCATGTTTTTCTTAATAAAGGTATTACTACGCTTAGCTCATGTATACCTTCTTATTTCATCTTTTTAAACTTGCTGCATCTTAAATCGAAATGAGTCAGAGTTCGGCAGTAATAACCTATTATCAAAACAGGTAATATAGTATTGTAAAAACAATATTGAAGAATGCAAAAAACAATTGCTTTAGTCCCTAAGAAAAGACCTACATGTACACTTGGATGAAAGTATCGGCGTATGGCTTTATCTTCAAACTTGTTAGTCCGACATCCCAGGAGGGCAAGAGGCATTAAAAACGACCGCATATTATGCTAAAATGAAGAGTAATACTGATTGCACAAAATATACTTTAATGACATTTCGCCTTTTACTTTTCTACAAATGGAATTTGTTTGATTATTTTTGTAACGTTTCAATACATCACTGGTTTTTAGATAAACGTGTCGTACTGAGGAAGTTATGGGAACAACAAGATGCTTCCTTCAAAGGAATGATGTTAAACTCGAGAGCACCAGAACTCCACCAGCTGGATACCTTGGAAATAATGTCCTATCTTCCCAACTTACAAGGACTGAAAGCAGTTGAACTTGGAGCAGGAATCGGGTAAGTCTACGTGCCATGATTGGTTGGTTTAAGTTGATAAGGTTTAACATTTTATTAAGAGCTAAGTTAATTTACCTGTGTAATGCATGCATGTACGTGTGCCGGTGTACCACCGGAGACAGGGTATGTTGGAGTTAATGACTACTTGTAAATAAACGCGGATCTCATGCCGACTTTTAGAGCGCTACTTCATCGAAATACCATCCCGATGAAACACAACACAATATTCTACATATGATACTGACAGCTACATGTCTTCAATTTTATTTAGAACTTAACAACTGCATTATTATCACACAAAGTGAAATACATCGATGATGAAAGTGCATTTCTGTTTTGTTATTTTTTTTTACAGATCGTTCTTTTCTTGTTTTCAATCGAAAGAGGTTATATATAAAATCATTTCACAGACGTTTTACAGGGCATCTTGCGCAGAGAGCTAAACACGTACTGGCAGTAGACTTTGTGGCCAAGTTCATAGAGAAAAACAGAGAAGTAAACGGTGTCTACAGAAATATAGACTACGTTGTCGATGATGTTATGAACATCAATCTGGAGCCAAACAGCGTTGGGTTCGTCTTCACCAATTGGCTCTTTATGTACCTTGACGACGAGGCATCAACACGACTACTCCACGGCATGCTGACATGGTTACCTTCCGATGGATATGTCTTCGTTAGAGAATCATGCCTATACGGTTCAGGTAGATATCACGACTCAGACAGACCTCATTGTTGACATTATATTGACATTTAATTTGAACTAATTTAAGGATACTTTTGTAGAAGGGGGGGGGTGGGGGGTAATACGTGTATGCCACCAACAGAAAAGTAAAAGTATTTATTAAGTTACTTCTCTTCCATTAGCATATAAGTCACAAAATCTTTTTATGAATATAGTTACCTATTTTTCCATATTTTATTACATACAGTGTATCTATGTTTATAGGATATCGCTTCCCGTTTTATATACAAATTACCAAGATAACGGTCCGCCGACGAGCATATGGACAAATTATGATTATAATTGAAAGCTATAAATTGGTAAACTTTTTAATTATTAATATACACGACATAAATGTGCTTCCTTTTCATTTCTATTTTGCATAAACCATATATATGTATAGTTCTTTGTTAACAACTAAGATAATTAAAGGACGTACATCTATGTGTTTCATGCAAGCGTGTATGATGGAGGCGGTATGGTGTTTCTCTTTCCATTGAAACCATTTTATCAGGCATTTGTTTGTTTCAGGTGATTTATCATTTAATGAAGACACTACGTTTTACCGGGAGGCGCAACAGTTTGAAGCATTGTTCCGCTCTGTCAATATTTCAGGCGACGACAGAACATCTGTTTACCATCTCCGTATAGTAATGTCGAAATCTTTGGACTCTTACTGCAAGGTAAATACGAAGTCAAATAGAAATAAATACATTTTAATTTATTATGTCCCCCAAACGGCATATTGTGTTTACGCCGTTTCTTCTTCCGCCGTGAACTTGTCCGACCATTTTCTCGAAAACCGCAAGTCATATCTTGATAAAACTTCACATCATTATTAATGCGCATATGTATTTTGTGCTTTCAAGTATTTATTTTCAGATCGTTGCCAAAGCAACCACATGGCACGTAGGCTTCTGATTGGTCGAAATTTAGATATTGTTTGATTTTGTTGAAAATTGGTATATATGGGTATAAAGGAATGGGAATTCAACCGCATATGTTTCGTTGCCATATTGTCACACGTAGGCTTTTGAGATGGTCGAAATTTAGATATTGTTTGATTTTGTTGAAAATTGTCATATAGGGGTACTAGGGGACTGCGAACCCAACCGCATAAGTTTCGTTGCCATAGCAACCACACAGAGGCTTCCGATTGGTCTTAATTTAAAAACTGCTCGATGCTCAAATGTATTATATACATTGTTGGTGTATTATGTCATTACGATCCTTTTCTGATGCATCTTTGCGACTATGGGGGCAGCTTTGGAGTCTTCTGAAATGGCCCCCATTACAATTAGTACTTGTTGGTTGATAGATTGATTTATAAGGTTATTCATCCTAGAACAGCTAAGGTCATATTAGGATGTGTCTTCATGTGTGTTATGTAAGTGTGCATGCATGTATGGTATGTTCGTGTATTTGCCTACTTTTGATAGCGCGGAACTGACGTCGACTTTATAGTGCTATCTCACTTAAATACCAGGCACCCAACACAGCATTCCGCCCAGTCACGTTATACTGACAACGGGTGAACCAGTGTGTCTTTATCAGCAACATATAGGGCTTGAGTAGACTATATTTATTTATATAAAGCAACATATAGGGATTGAGTAGATTATAATTATATATATATACATATATTTAAGTCTTGGATATTGAATCTGAGGTTGTATTTTTGTATGGTGTTTGTGTCGTATTTACAATTCAGGTAATTTAAGGATGTGCGTCTATGTGTGTTATGTGTGTGTGTTAATGTTGTTGTGCATTTGCCTCCTTGAAAGTTTAGCAGGGATTGGAGGACTTTGGTTTGTCTCCGACTAGGGATAGCCAAGGGCGGCACTAGAAAACAAGGTTGAGAGAACTCAACCTAAGTTGAGAGAAAATACGATCTAAACAAATTGGAGAGAAAATACGATCCAAATGTTGCAATGAGTGCAGCAGATTTGCTTTGGTCACTTCTTTGTCTCAGAGTAGAGGGCACATAAGCCAATCACCATATCTGCAGGGGTTCTCATATTACGCAATAGTATTGAACTTTCGACATCGAACTATTGTTATTGTTCACGTCAAACTAGTATATTGTTCAAATAAGTGCTTCCTTGATTCGTGTTTCTTGTGATTAGTTAAAGTTGCTTTATTTGTATCTACTTTGAAGTCAAAATTTGTTTCTTTGTGTTGAAAATGTGGTATACATGTTTCTCGTTCTACGTTAAAAGGCCTCAACGAAGAATAATCCGTATGCAGACGCATACACTTTCAAATAATTACTGATATGTATAATGCCAGATTATGAATAAAACAAGAAGCGTTTGTAAGTGCTTTATCGGATAAACTATTCTGCGTTTCTACATGGATTTTAGAAATGAAGTGGTTGCTACATTTTTTCCCTTTTAATTGAATCTTCGAAAGAGGTGTAGGAAATCACTTAGTTTTAAGTTCTTTTATTATTAGTTTCGAGTTATGGACTTGCTTTAATGCACTGACTACATACTTTTGTTGCAGGTGATGAAGAATGAAAACCAGATATTATGGCTTCTTCAAAAAGTAAAAAGGGAGACCACTCCGAGACTTCAATAACTTAACACAAGCTGTCCAATGATACAACCAGATACTAGACATGAGAAACGTCGAAATATGTTTTGTTGTATTCGTGAAATCATAATCTGGTAACCCGATTCTCGTACATAAAATATTTATTCATGCTTGAATAAACCTGTACACAAAATCTGGAAATCAATAGACGCCTCTATTATTGTTATACAGTGTACAATCATATTCAACGGATGTCAATCAAAAAAATGTATATTCATTATATAATTAGATATATTGATTTTAGCTTGCCTTTTTATTTCGAAATTGGACTGGAGTCCCATTCTGATATTAGTTTGCTTAAATCTAACCTCTGCTGCAGTAAGGGGTTTACATTTTGTGTTTTCCTCTAGGTAATTATTATATATAAAGGGAAATAACCACTACCGACGTAAAGGAATATCTTAAATCAAACGTTGATGTGCCCTTTTACTTCTACAGATTGTCCGAAATCGGACCTAAAAATTGATACTAAGAAATGAAAACAAGACACATCACCAACCCCCAGGATGAATACCCTCTGGCAGTGCGAGGACGATTGTTATTATATGAATTTATAAAGCATGATTTCAGGTCGTGTTCACATTCAAAACTATCTTGCATTGTTACTGAATTTAGAACAGTACATGTACGCAAAATGATTCTCATCTTTACCTATTCGTAATAAATATCCGCCTAAAGCATTCTCAACTCGTTTATAATTACATGAATAAACTGTCATTTCGTGGGCTGAAAAAGAGATGTTCTTCTTAAAATGTCAGAGAACTATTTATATTAGACCTTTCTCATTTTGGGACAGACCTAGAACGGAGCAAGGAGACAGAGACCTAGACAAGCAAATACAGGGGTCATTTCAAAAATAATTTTATATGGAACGTACCTTATAGGGTATGTCAGAGTGTGTACATGCACGTGTACGTGACTACAGGTAAGCGAACAGGTAACATCGTATGCATTTCGTGGCTCACTGCGGCAAGTATTTAACCGTGGCCATTGATATTTCAATGTCTCCACTAAAGACCTCACCCGGGACCTCTGTTGTATTATTCTGACGCCGAATGAGTTAAAAGAAATTCTCCGAGCCCAGGTGTTAGATTCATTTTCGGTAAAATATACCAAATATAATCAAGATAATAACATAATTGTATTTAATCATTAACTAAATATGTATGATACTCTAACATCCTTCCCGGAATCTATGTTCGTCTACTACTTCCAAACCGGTTTTTCCGGTGTTATGTTGTGGTCTGGTGAATTACAAACATCAATTTACGAAATGAAGAAAGCAGCTAACACTTCCAACGTCAAAATAGTAAAAACTGGTCTCTCTTGAACTTTTAGCCACAATGCTTTCTCTGGGATAGAATATCAAGTCTATCTTTTATCTAAACAACTACCACCACCTACTTTCATTTTCTGATGGAGAATTGGGCTGTACAAAAATTCTACGTCATTTAATTATTTTTCTTATCTGAAATAAAGCCACACGAGACTGAGTTATCTCTTGAGAAACCTGTTTTAGAAAATCGCACATTCGGAAATTAAAATATATCATACATTTGAATGTGTTCCTCTACAGATCTCAGCGCGCTTTTTTTTAATTGGATTTGTCTAGAAAGAGTTACGTGTATTTTTATAACTAGACTAGAACTGCAATATAGAAATACATTTTCGTGATAAATAGGGGAAAATCTGAATATTTACGAGAATTTCGGACTATATCAATATGTATTTGCAACTATTTGTCGAAGGTGACAGCTGAAAGGGACATCACGTGAAGAGCCATATTTCCGCACATCGTCCACACATGGTGCGCACAACTGTGCGATTTAGCAATCGTTCTCCCCGTTTTGCGCTTCTCTCCGCACAACTGTGCGATTTGGTATCATTTGTAGATCAAAATTACGGAATGACAAAAATACGGAAGGCTCCTATGCGATAATGTACACTGTGTATATATCTGTAATTTCTCATCACAATAATCATTTTCACAATGCGTGTTACACAGTATTACAGCGACCGTTAGGCTGTCAAGAATGGGTTTGGCTCCAAGGTAACAGAACAGGGAAATAACAATTTGATGAGTGTCCGGAGTTTTACCTGACCAGTGCCTGACACACAGAGCTGATATGCGATACCGTTTGACCGTACTGAATAGTATTTGTTATTTGCATTCGTTTGCCTATATATACCTCCCCTTCACGTGGATTTTCACACCCCCGGCCTTACCCGACGAGTTACGTAAGTGCCCCATGCGGGGAGAAAACTACGGTCCAGGTACATGTACAAAGTGGTTATGTTTACCTGAAAACCGCATGGGACACTCTACTTAGACGGCCCTCCTACGTGTACATAGTGATAAAGCTTCTGCATTGGATAACAAGTGCAGAGCGGTGCTTGTCATGCTGGACTTGTCAGCTGCATTTGACGTCATCGACCATGGCATACTCTATAAACGTCTGGAAAACTCTTATGGAGTGACTGATACCTGAGTGAACGACGACAGTGCTTGCCATCGGATCTGCCACCTCACATGACAAAGTACTAGATTTCGGGGTTCCTCAAGGGTCGGTGTTAGGACCACGAAAATATTGTATGTACTCCAAACCGATTGGAGAGATTTGTCGTCGCCATAGCCTTCGCTATCATTGCTATGC
>NW_018408917.1:1199339-1219548 GCF_002113885.1 Mizuhopecten yessoensis
TACGTCATCACTTACCAAGCAATCTCATTGGCTAACCATAAGAGCTCGTGCTCCCCGACCTATACGAGTACTCCGTACCTATAGGACAAATATTTCCCGCTATTCTACTAACCGCGGGAAATTTAAAGTCCTCTATATACTCATCATATGTTATAAACAACAAACTCCTTATATGCAGTTAGCTGCTCTGCCTTTAGATTACAAAAGAACGGGACTGATTAATGATTATATGCTAAAACTATACAAAAAACCTGGTGTAATCATAGTAAAAAAAAACACAAAAAAACTCGTACTTAAACAAATACTCACAAACCTGACTGTTACCTAACTTGTACGAGCCTAACTACTCAGTGTACAAGTACATAATATGCAATAGATATTAGCCTCATATACCTACAAGCCCAACTGCTGGGTAACCTGCAATCTATGCTGAAGCGAATCGGCCACATAGCCATCCTTAGCAACATCGCTTCTCCATCTCCCATGCCTCTTCCAGCACCTTTCGTTTACATTACTATTTGCCGCTTCTGTAGCGCCACCTGCCCTCAGAGAATGTAACCCTAAATTCAAACCACTACCTACCTCCTGCAACCTTTTGACAACACATTCTCTTGCCCTCGTATAACTTAATGGTTTCTGCTTACCTATCTGCTTACACCCGGCCTTTCCACGGACTAATGGTTTGAACAAATAATCATTTGAACTTACCGTTGCTCCAGACAAATCCATAAATTTTTCCAGCATCAAATAAGGACATGCTGATGTTTTACCTCTTGCGATGACTACCTCATTCCCTAGCCTGTACTGATCGGTTTTAGATTTTCTAATCATTAGCTTTAAGCACGACCCGTGAAACGATACATCCTCACATCTTAACTCGCTCAACTCATTGTACCTTAGAAAACCAGCAAAACACAGAACAATCATCGCCAAATCTCTCACCACAGTAATGTCCCTAGAGTCTTTATGGCTATCGCATAATTTGATAAGCATATCAGCCGATACGCAGTCCTTCTTTATCCTGGGTGCCCGTACTTGTCGTTTTGCGGCCTCCAACATGTTTCTTACAAAACCATTCTCCGTAGGATCGTCGAAAGCGTTAATAGAATGAGCCCACTTAATTCCGTACACAGCCGATGAAACAACACTGTATGAACCACCCACATCCAAAATGTGTGTCAAGTACAGCGCCACCTGTATGGGCTGAGCTGGAAGTGAACATCCTCCGTCCTGCTTTATGAAATCCTCCCACTTTTTGAAAGCCCTGTAATATTTTACCACCGTATTGTCGCTCCTCGAGTTTAAAATGTAGCCCGCCATTCTCTTAGCCAACATGCTTGCCCGAGCCGTTTCCTGCCCTGTACGCCGTATTTCTTCGTCTATGTTTGAGAGTAGCCCAACACCTTATTTGGGCCTTTCTGCATACAGTCTATCCTCCAATGACCGGGCTTCCCACACGCAAAACATGTTCCAGGACGTCTGGTCGTGCCTGTCGTCGTCGTCGCCTCTGCTGTCACAGGCTGGCTCTGTGTATGTGTCTTCGCGGGGGCGCCATAGGGAAAATATCTCCTTTGACGTGCAGCTCTCTGATTTTTCATTTTCCGTTGAGCCCGTGCTTCCGCTCTCGAAATCCGTTTCTCATCCTCGGAATCCTCCGCCAAAGCATTCGTCTCGTACTCCTCTACTACTTTCCATCCCGTTTCAGAGGAGTCGGCTAACCTAATTAACTTCTGTCTATGTTTCAAAATGTCCATACCCTCGGCAATTTTCGTGCTGGCCCTCTCCCTGTATACGTTGTGTGACGGGTTTTCCTGCAACGCAGACTGTGCCTCCTGTAACTTGTGTTCTATCTTTGCATTTACTTTGAACTGTTCCTCGTTTCCTTTCTTCTTAAATTGGTACGGCGATATTTCCGACATTTTAGATAATTGAACGTCGGAAATAGCTCTCTGGGTTTCGTTAATTTCTTGCTTAAATGATTCCAGCTTGGACGTCATAATCTCTTCTAATTTATCTAACATATCACTCTGTGAAAACGTGCGCTGGCCCGCCATCTCGGGGTTATCTGTCTCCATCAGCAAAATTCAGTGGTCCGTTCCTAAGCTGACCAAAGCGCTAGAATGCCTAAACCTCCTTACCTTATTACGTCATCACTTACCAAGCAATCTCATTGGCTAACCATAAGAGCTCGTGCTCCCCGACCTATACGAGTACTCCGTACCTATAGGACAAATATTTCCCGCTATTCTACGAAACGCGGGAAATTTAAATTACTCTTACTCGAAAGAGAGAGCACATCACACCTGCGCTTTATTCGTTGCACTGGTTACCTGTACGATACAGGTCGCAGTACAAAATTCTGGTATACACATACAAGGCAGTGAATGGAACAGCGCCACAGTACCTACAGGAACTTGTTACCCTGTATCAGCCGTCAAGATCACTGCGGTCGGAGTCAGAATCTTTGTTGTGTGTCCCAAAATCTCGTACTGTGACCTACGGAAACAGATGCTTTGGGAGGGTTTCGGCTACGTTGTGGAATAGCTTACCATCTGCTATTAGGAAGTCGAATACCCTGGCCAAGTTCAAGAGNACATTTTTTCCCCGACCAGCCCCTTTAAGGCATTCCTATATTAACACCAACCACGATTGTTATCGCACAACGTCCGTCCATCGTGCGCACAGATGTGCGCAAACAATGATCGTTCAGCTTTTCATCGTTCGCCCATCGTGCACACACCGTTCACCCATCGGGCACACACCGTTCACACACCGTGCACACATCGTGCGCACACCGCACAACGTTACGATGAAAAGCTGAACGATCGTGTAACGTTGTGCGATCCCACAACTGTACCTCGCTATCCCCATATTCATAATCCGTTCCAAATTTCCAGTTTGACCACTTGAATTGTTCGTAACGTCACCTGACTAGGCAGTAAAAACAAGTGGTCTGAGCGAGATGAAACGGTTTCCAAAGGGGCCCCCAGAGAGGGGCCGTCAGGCAACTGCAACTTCTTACCGCACTATGAAACCAAGTTATATGATTTCTAAGTCCGTATTCAAACTTATTGAACAGTAGTTATTCATCATCAATTGCACACTTGCCAATATTCAGAATTTAAATTTATTTAGCTGTAAACATATTTGTTGCCAATAAAATTGAACAAGGGATGGAGGCACAAGTTTTTACAATTTATCACAGCCTTCTCCCGTCATACATTTACAAGTAAATGTCAACAATGATAATAGGCATAAACATAAAGTAGATATTTATAAATATGTATTGAATTTAGTACCGGAATGTGACCGGTACAGATAGTACGGGGCTAAACACCTTCCCTCAACCATGGGACAAACCTTTCTGTAAAAAGAATATTCACGAGACGAATATCCCTTTTCAAATGTTTTCATAAAGTGCATATATGCAATGACAAACTACATGCGTATAAAAAAAGAGAAACATTTGTGATTATTTTTTATTAAATTGTACAGCTCAATGTCTGTGGCCAATATTTTTTTCTAGACCCTGCATATAAATTTATGTATACTCTGTTTTCCACTTTCATTGTCTCCATACTCTAACACTTAGTAAGTCATATTAGCCATCACACACAATTAACTGTATGGCAAAACCACTATGTAGAATATGTGTCAGATATGGAACGTGTTGAGATACTTGATCATTATTCTTTTTCAATACTTTACATAGATTAAAGCATTTTTGTAAATGGACCCTTTTTATGTTGGGACAACTTTTCTTTAATCATTTCATTTTTGTCCGAAACAGAAGCCGTAGTTATCGGCAGCACGCGTCATTTTTACAACGTAAACTTAGTTTTTTTCCCCTGTTTTCAATACGTATTTCGATTCTATCTGAAGTCGACAATTAATTCATTATAGAGAATAGGGTGTTACATGATTATATATTATAAGTCAACATCATATGAAAACATGAACTGTTGATAAATTACGATTTAAACAAGAGATCCCAGAGGGATCTTGGCGCCCACCCTTGTACCATCTTCATTATTTCTTTGTCAGTTCGATCTTTTCTCTTCTTTCCTCTAATCTGTTTGACCGAGTCATGTTAACAGTAATGCACCTTGAGGTAACTTTTGATCTAAACTTAATACTGATGTGTATGAAAGCCAACCTTCAAAGTGAGTTTGTCATTTCACATATTTACTAGTACAGTACTTAATGTGAAAGAAATAGAATCTATCATTGCAATATAAGAAAGATCTGTTTAGTTCTTCTTTTAATCCATTAATAAAATTTGAGAAAGATCCCTCCCGTACTTCCCGAGAAATAGCGATAACAAACTTTCAATATCAAAATCCAAGATGGCTGCCTGTCGGCCATGTTGTTTATCCGATCAGTCTCCCAAGTTGCCCTGCACAGCTAAGGACCAAGGGGAACCCACATATAAATTTTGAGAAAGATCCCTTTAGTACTTCTTGAGAAATAGCGATAACAAGCTTTCAATATCAAAATCCAAGATGACTGCCTGTCGGCCATGTTGTTTATCCGATCAGTCTCAAAAGTTGCCCTGCACAGTTAAGGACCAAGTGGAAACCACATATAAAATTTAAGAAAGATCCCTTTAGTACTTCTTGAGAAATACTGATAACAAGCTTTCAATATCAAAATCCAAGATGGCTGCCTATCGGCCATGTTGTTTATCCGATCAGTCTCTAATATTGCCCTGCACAGCTAAGGACCAAGGGGAACCTACATATAAATTTTGAGAAAGATCCCTTTAGTACTTCTTGAGAAATAGCGATAACAAATTTTCACTATCAAAATCCAAGATGGCTGCCTGTCGGCCATGTTGTTTATCCGATCAGTCTCATATATTGCCCTGCACAGCTAAGGACCAAGGGGAACCTACATATAAAATTTGAGAAAGATCCCTTTAGTACTTCTTGAGAAATACTGATAACAAGCTTTCAATATCAAAATCCAAGATGGCTGCCTGTCGGCCATGTTGTTTATCCGATCAGTCTCAAAAGTTGCCCTGCACAGTTAAGGACCAAAGGGAACCCACATATAAAATTTGAGAAAGATCCCTTTAGTACTTCTTGAGAAATAGCGATAACAAACTTTCACTATCAAAATCCAAGATGGCTGCCTGTCGGCCATGTGTTTTATCTGATCAGTCTCAAAAGTTGCCCTGCACAGCTAAGGACCAAGGGGAACCTGCATACAAAATTGGCGAAAGATCCCTCTAATACTTCCTGAGAAATACTGATAACAAGAATTGTTTAAGGACGGACCATGGACGACGGACGGACCACGGACCACGGACGCAGGGTGATTTTAATAGCCCACCATCAGATGATGGTGGGCTAAAAAGAAA
The DNA here is from genome assembly GCF_002113885.1 of Mizuhopecten yessoensis. Classification (NCBI taxonomy): domain Eukaryota; kingdom Metazoa; phylum Mollusca; class Bivalvia; order Pectinida; family Pectinidae; genus Mizuhopecten; species Mizuhopecten yessoensis. The sequence goes on from NW_018408917.1 coordinate 1,204,702, forward strand.
TGTTATGCGATCCTATTTACTAGAAGTAGGTTCTCCTTCCTCAGTTATTCATCCTGGTCTGTTATTTTGACATTTTTAATCCAGCTGCGATAACGGAGCTTTCTGACGAAGAGCGATTTTTTTATATATTGCGTCGTCGCAATTTTAAAAAATCGTTTAAATCAGAAAGAAAATTAAATCATACCATTTTACTCGACCCGCTAATATTATAAATTATGTAAATCTAATAGCGCACGTATCTCATTTGACCCCGAGTACCCGCCGTGGCCATCACAACAGTTATCCCTTGGAGGGCCTCATGGCAAAATCAAACTAACCAGTCACTTATCTCTTCCTTTCGCATAAACCGCTGTATAATTATATAAACACAAAGTAAAATCTCTCCAATGCATGCCCATTAACATATTAAACTAAGTTCATCTGTGTTCAAACTCAGACAAAGATACTAGCGAGGTTGATTCCATTTCAGCTTAACCGGCTACCGGAAGAGTACATGCACCGTACTAACTGCTAAGGCAGTTATTTTCTCCTTTGAATGCCTCCCACCTGCAATAATGATTCCGTAACGTACTCCTTGCGCTATCTTTTGACCATTTGACTACTTTTCGCTTCGTAGCTGACACGGTACAACACTTTTTTTTCGCTTACTTCACACGACCAGTCATTTTGTTTACAAAGAAATGGTGTGCTAATCGATATCCTCATGAGCTGGTCCAATGTTTCTGTGGTGAGTCCACAACGCCAGGCACTTTTCACCCTTTTCATTGTGGAAAAGGATCTTTCACATGATGCATTTAACAGGGGAAATACACTGGTAAGGTGGGTGACTGTGAGGATATTACTGTAGTCCCCTCTGTCTGTGTCCTCCTGGCCAATCCGTTGCCACACTGCCAGAGGATGGGCTGTCTGGAAGTTAGCGGCATTCTGTGACACATGGAGCTTGATATCCGTCCATTCACTCATTGCCTTCTCTGCATCGCAGTTCGCATTTTGGAGAATAACCGACAAATGATCAATGATGTTTTGAACATCCCCCACGCCATAAACAAAGAGTGCCCTTGGTCATCTTTGGATGGCCAGTTCTTGTGGTCAAACACATGACAGGATACAAAGAGTGGATCAGTCTGCATGTTCTCAAACCTGCCATCCAGACAGTAAATGAGTCGCTGGACTACACTTTCCCTCTGAGTTTGTAGAGTATCTTCACCGATCACATTGAGCAGGGTCTGGTCCCTGTACTGATCACCTTCGAGGACACCAAGAAATGCCTGCTGGTTTATTCCCGGATTGGTCTTGAGGTGGTTGAGGGCAATAGTTGTGCTCTATAATTTGGTCACTGCACTTGATGTGTTGATGTCTTCCCGTTGGAAAAGAAGGCTGACCTTTGCAACTTCGTTGAGCAAGTCCTTCATGAAGTGTAGGTACCAAACCAACTTGTATTGCCTCAACTTCCGGATTAATCCAATTGCCTTTGCCCGATCCTCTGCTTTAGTTGTTGTGTCCTCTACATAGTTTCCCATGTGAATGAGGATGATATTGTAGTCAGGGATCAGATTTGTGATTGCCCGCAACTTGTGGTCAATCCACTGGGTTCCATTGGCTTTGTCCGGTTTTAGGAATTGTTCATCCAAGATGTCTGCGATGGTCGAAGCTTCCTTATTACGTTTAGCCGAACCTTTATAAAAGTAATAGACTGATACGAGTGTGTCTATCACAGTGTCCATATATGTCCCCTTGAAGACGTCCTTGATTGCCAACTCGAGTCTATGAGCAAGGCACCAAACTGCTAATATCCAAGGGGCAATTTAGGGAAGTCAGTAAATGGCCTTTCATTGGAGGCCACGAAGAAAGCAGTAACAAACAGTCTGTTCATTTTGGCTAACAATTCCTTGTCCATTTTTAACAGGGATGCTTGCATTGGAGTAGGCTGACCCAACAACTTGTTATTGGCTGCTGATTTTCGGCTTATGCAGGCCTTGTGAGAAGCGGAGTCCTTGTGATACTTCACCCCTTCCTTCTTTACTAATATTATTCTTGGTGAATGTTCGTTTCAAACGTTTATGTGCATATATTTTTATTCCGTCATTGGGTAAATGGAGAGATGCTCCGAATGGCAGATGTGACAGCCATTTTGGTCTTTCACATGTTACGACGATCACAGGCTCGTCATGCAAAACATAAATAACAACTGCATTTTCCACGAGCAACACTTACTTTAATGTGTTTTTTTATGGAATTTCCTAATTGTTATTCTCGGTAATATACTCGCAAATAGCGAGTCATAAAGAGTGAAATTCGAGGCCTGCCATACGCTGTATCCAACCACATGTTGTAAAAGGCGACGAATGTGGGGCTCCCTGCTGAATCTGAGGTTTTTTTTGCTTTAAATGTTTTGCTTGCAAGTGCTTAGCTTGCCAATACCTCACTTTTGGTCCCTGTGTTTAGCGTTCAGCATAGCTTAAAGTTCAGCATTAATGGTAAAGGCAACAACTGGTTTATCCGTTGTAAGTATAATGTGACCTGGCGCAATGCTGTGCTGGGTGCCTTCGGCATGGTTTTTCAGTGAGATAGCACGATAAAGTCGGCATCAGATCCGCGCTATATCAAGGAGGCAAAAATACCAGCATACCCTCTCTCAAGCACACACACACACACATGCATGCATCCACAACATACACGGAGGTACGTCCTTAAATGGCATAAGCTGTTAATAGAACGTTAAACATTCCGCGGTTTCCGTTGTCCGTCCGTCAACTTTTCATTTAAAACGCTACTAGTCCTGAACAGCTTTATTGATTTTGAACGGTTTGGACTGGAGCATCCGTTTGGCAAATGGAACTTCACTTTGTTTAAACGGAGGGTGTGGCCCCGCTGGGTGCTGAGGGGCGGGGCCTAAATTAATAGGTGAATTTGAGGTTTAAACCTTTTAAATCCTTCTTCTTGTATACCATTGAATAGACTTTATCCAAAGTTGGCCTCTATTCCATTGGAAAGATTTTATCTAAAGTTTGCCGGAAGAATCCTTGGGGAAAGGGGACTAAATTTTGTATAAAAGGAGGGTGTGCAAACCCCTCTGGGTACTTAGGGGCGGGACGGAATAGGGGAATTTGAGGTTTAAATCTTTAACTTCTTCTTTACTATTGGAGTTATTTCAACCAAAACTGAGGGTGTTGCCAATCTGGGTGCTGAGAGATAGGGCATAAAAGAAGAATTAAAGGTTTAAATCTTTAAAATCCTTCTTAAGTATGATTGGAATTATTTCAACCAACTTTGGTCCAGAGCATCATTTTGCAAGGGGGACTCAGTTTGTTTTAACAGAGTGTAGTCCCCCTGGGCGCAAAAGGAGAAGGGTTTAGTAGTGGGAACATGGTAATAAACATTTAAATCATTTTTCTTCAGTTTATTTGGAGGGTTGTAACCAAATTTAGTTTCGCACTGGCGGTGTAAAGTCTCGCATACGATCCCTATACGTTTTGTTCATTTTTGGTTCAAAAACAATGATATTTTTGGAAATTGTATTGCGAGGTGTAATTTATATTGAGAAGGGTTTTGTTTAAAAGGACATATTTTATGATAGCATGCTTACTTTTACATGTAATTGTCAGTGAAACACTGAAAGTTTTCATCTTATTTTCAACTTACGGATCTGTGTAATTGTTTAATTACGAATAAAAAGATAACTATGTTATGAATTTCGATTGTTGAAATGTTTTAAATATGATACTAGTGTTCTTTGGAAATAATATCTTTAGATGGAAATTATCCCCCCCCCCCCTCCCGTCACCCAGTCAACCCATTCCTAACTCAAAACTCATGCTGATGTATTAAACCGACTGCTGACATGGACATTAGCTTTGGATCAGGTAAATTTCGGAAGAAATTTATATAATATGTAATATTGTCATTACTTTGTTTTCTCTTAATAATTTCGCATAAATTATGATAGCTGCTATTTCTATTTTTGTTTAAATATTCCAAGCACTTACATTCTTTGTGACTGAAGTAAGAAAAGTAAACGGAGAAGAGTATAGAGGAAACACGCTGAACGAGATCATTGTAGGCATTCAGGCATTTCTGCGCGAAAACAGCCGCTTGGTACGTTTACTAAGTGATGATGCTTTTAAACGCATGAGAGATGTACTGGACGCTACAATGAAAAATTTAGCTAAGAGATGGGTAAGAATGGAGAGAAAAAAGCTGGCGTCATTTCAATGACCAGGGAAAGACACTCTGGCGAGAGCACATGTTAGGATCTGTGATGAATCAACAAAGCTTGTACACACTATGGTGTATTTGATTGACTTAAACTTTGCTTTAGTGCTGGTCAGGAGCACAGGAACTTGAGATTTGGTCCATCATCTTAATATCGATTAGGTAAGAAAAAAATGTACAACGAAGTAATGTTTTCTTAATATGAAAAATGTTTTGTAATCATGTCCAATGTACTAAGCATACAGAGTTGAAATTACTTTTGAGTTCACATTATTTAATAATTTGTTAACTGTAATAGTAGCCAGTCAAGTGATACTTTTTTTGGGTGGGTGGGGGGGATATCATTTATAGTAGCGAACATGAATTAAAAGCAAAATGTTATAACTTAACCACGAAGTAGTGATACGTAGCCATAATTCATAAATGTTTTACCTAATTTGAACATCGGAGATAACTCTTGTATTTGATAGTTTATTTTTAATACGTACATTTTGTATTGTGTGAAAAGTGAGAAAAATAATCCTTTACGAATTATAATGAAGTGCAAATGTATGTGCTACGAATAAGGGATAATAAAGAATAAATAATTCAAATATTACACATTTTTAAGCAATAAGCCGTGTTTTATTACATTTAGAAATTGAAATACTAAAACCAAATTGTTCGTACATTTCCAGGTTGTGACCACAAGGGAGTCGAATATCTGTCATATACAGAAGATTATTTGAAAATCAATACAGGGGGTCTCAATCATAGGAAGCTGCACCACAAATCTGTTAAAGTCCACCAGAATGAAAATCGGGAAATATGTTTAGTGAATTTGTATAAAATCTACATTAGTCACAGGTATAGCATATTTATATTCCATAACCCCCATTGAAATAAAATAGAAGTTGTAACGGTAAGCGTAACAAATTTGTTTGTGTTGACATTTTCATTATATATAAATAATGACTAAATTTTTCTGTCCACAAATGTAACGAAGGCAATCTGTGTGAGGCAGCCATGTATCATGCTGAACACAGGGACTTGAGTGTTTGTGACAGCTATATTTGGATCTAAACTCAGGTTTCTGAGTTCTTTTATACGTTTTAGGGGCTACGATTTACTGCAATTTTAACCTTAAACGTTACACTGTATAAAATTACTCTGAACACCTTAGTTTAGATCCAAATATACAAACACTATATAAATGTACACATGCATTAGAAAATGGATAATAAACCGAATTATTTCCAAAAAATTGTTATGTCTTTATAAAAGGTTTTATTTTCAAATTGCTTTAAATAACTAGGCATTTCGATCATTATTCATAATAATGCAAATCTCTAGTACTTATTTAAACATAATCGTTTAATCAAATACAACAAATGATACATTTAAAAGTAGAATACGTAGGTACTTTTAAAACAGACCATGTGTAAAGCATTTTATTTGAAGGAGACGTTTGTAATATTTCAATGTTTTATTTCCCAGGCCACAACATAATAAATGCGATGCATTTTACTTCCGTCCCCTAGAGAATCCTAAAGCGATGGTTTGGTATGGCGACATCCCCATTGGTAAAAACGAACAGTTGTCGGAAAGTTATGCAGCACCGCTGGATTTCCTGGATTGTATTCCAACCACTCACTCAGGGCCAAGACAGCCACATGTACACGACTATATCAGTCGGATGTTGACGAGCAACTGATCGCGGAACGCACAGGGCACAGGTCCAATGCAGTGCGCTCTTACAAAAGATCAAGCGATGACCAAATTAAATAAGTTAACGACATCTCAAGCGGAAAGAAGATCAAAACTGATAGAATGACAACCGCTGAGACTGAGTCTGAAGCGGCATCCTGTCAAGTTAGCTCCGGCGATACCACTATTGCTATCGAAAAAACCGGAATGAGAGTCAAAATTATATCTTAAGCCATACGTATTTAACTTATTGAAATATAACCAAATTACTCCTTTTCTATCGTCTTGTGTTCGTTTTAATAATTGTTTAAGTTTTCATGCTGTGGTGAAGTGTTGGGCCTGTTACGTCATCTATCTATTCAGGCCTTTGTAATAATAATGCCTACTTACATTCGGTGACCTGAAAGGTCCATTGTGCTAAAAATGCCCAGTTTTTGGCATCACACAAAAAGCCCATTGTGTTAATAATGACCAATTTTTGGCATCACACAAAAGCCCCATTGTGCTAAAAATGCCCAGTTTTGGGCATTACACAAAAGGGCCCATTGTGTTAATAAAGCCCAGTTCTTTGTAAACATAATACACAATTCAGCCACGGCATGAAAATACAGGGACATTATGAGAGATAATGTACGTTACAAACAATAGAGCAATGGTTTAATATATATTATATCATCTATTGCGGTGTTATTGTTTATGTTTACTATTGTATGTGTACATGTAATACGTTGGTGCTAAGCTCATATAAGTACATGAGAGAACGGAAGTGCACGTGCCGGGGATGAGGATTCGTCACACAGGTAACATACGCGAGACGTATACATAATGGCGATGTGCTAAAACATTACCTGTGTCAGACATATTCCATGGATTCAGTCAGGCACGGAATACAAACTGTGGTGAGTAACTAATATAATATTCTTACTCTTACTTCACTAATTTGTATTTTTGAGTGTCTCTGATCCCCGTAAATACATTTCTAGTTTATATCTTGATGTGCGGTCCACTCATGCGTAGCGATAGGGCAGGTGTAGTACAGGTAGGGACGTCAATTGTCAACAGAGGTCTCTCCAAGGTAGATAACTCTTAGACTTCCTGAATGTTAGAAAACGCCATGACACTTTCACCGGTAAGGCTGTATTTCATACCTTGGTTTGTTCTTTGCACTTTAAAAGCTGTTTCAAAACTATTTTACAAGGATGGTTCAGGGGATCCTCTGCTAGCAACAATATTCATGAAAAGTCGGAATATTCCTATACCAATCATGAACTTTCGGGGTAACCGTTTTAATTTGCTGTTCCACAATGCGGCAGGTACCTATTTCTTGGCTCCCCACATTCTGGAATCTTCCAAAAGCACTTTAAACAGATCTCAACATTTTATCATACATGCACTGAGAAACATTGCATTGGGTGTCATATCCAAAGTTGTCACAGAACCTTACTGGAAAATGGCACCACACAGGGACATGACAGCTTTGAATATGTCACCCGTGTGTGTAAGACTGGTTCAGTTGCTGTCCGATGGTTGTGAAAACCCATCAGGAATGTTTGCAAATACTCTGCGGTTACTGCCAGGCCCTCTGCCTCAACTTTCTATGCAAGAGCAGAGATTGTTTGACGAGTGTGATGCAAGGTCACAAAACATTATGCACATGTTGTCGCATGCAATAAAAACCAAGGCAGAACATTTATTTAAGGATTTCCTTGCTGGTGGCAAATTTAACAAAGGCAACACATTCCCACAATTTACATGTCCGGCTAACAACATCACAGTAGAAAGACTAATGGCACAAGTAGACAGAACAATCCACCTAACATAAACACACACAACTTACAAAACACCATCATGTTCAACAACAATGACACAGCACAGTGACTTAGGGACAAGGGGGAGACCAAGTCACACACTATTATCAAACAAGCACAACATGACAAAAAGGCATACATGATACAAACAGCACAACACAAAACTGACCTCCAACATAAACATTTGGCCATCATACAGGAACGACAACAAACTATCAAGAAACGCAAGGAGAAGGAACACGAAAAGAAAACCGCTGTGATAGGAGATTTACAGACCATCGGTTGTGAGACAGCGAGACACAAATCAATTCAAGTTAAGATAGCATGAAAACAAAGAAACAGAAGACCGAGGCTATCACAAAACAATTTGGTATGTGCAGAGAATTGTTTGAAATAAACAGTGAAGATAAAGAACTTTTAGCATTCAGTAGCAAAGGCAAAACATTCACTCCAGAAACACTAAAACACAACCTATGTAAAATTATCAACATATGCCACACACCTCATCACAATACCACACACACTGAACACTACATTGGAAAACACATCATTCACGCATGGACTGATGGTGGGCAGGATCGCCAGTGGGGTGGGAAAGTACTCAGTTATGAGAAGGGATTATTTAAGGTACTTTACTCTGGATTCACACTGCAATTGCACATCCCTTCCATCACATGATTTGAAGATGGTGGTATTGGATAGGATATAACTACGCATGTGATAGGTGTCCTCACCACACTCAGGGTCTGGAGGTGTCCTTATTTCTGGCATGCTTCCCACTACGGAGACATCTAGCGCATTTTAGTCGCACAATAAAAAATTGGTTTTATTTCCCGATGAAGAGTAAGTAAAAATACTGTAAACATACGTAAATAAATTTGAAGATGTATTACATATCTTGAACAATTATTTGTTGTGTGTTTACAGTATAACTACAGTCGGACCTTAAAGGTAACCTGTGTATAAAAAGGCCTAACAATGGTATGTTAATAACCAGATATAAGCCAACAGTAACTTTTAACTGTGGTGTCATTTTCTCGAAACTTAACCGAGGTTTGACTGTATTACATTATTCCAGTACTGTTCTGAAATGAACTATCTTGATGATTCACCAACTTTATTGCATTTGGAAGGTTGACATCAATGCATTCTTATGTAATCATTTAACTAACATTGTTTTGTTAAATGTATTGTAAAACACTTTTTTTTACAGATGAATGTGATTGTTGATATGATGATGATTGACTTCAATGGAGCTAATTTAAATTAATGTCAAATACATGAAATACGAAATATATATATGACTTTATTCAAGTTATTCACGGTCATCAAGACTGAGGCACTAATTCAATACCCATTCAACATTTATCACAAGACAAATTGAACATCAATTAAGACTAAGTGTTTTACAGTAGTTGTTCAATTTTATGGGAAAACATAAATACATGTAAATACATGTGGCTTGTTTCCATGCCTTTCATTGAAATTTTATTGTATGATGCAGTTAAATCAATGTGTAGTTTAACTTGTTATTTCTGAGTATATTTTATCCTAAATCAACAGTATGAAGATCAGTCTGCATGATATATGTTGGCACCAAAAATATGTTATGCAATATCATTTCAGTTAATGTTGTTTGTTATAATGACAGATTGTCTTCCATGCATATGAGGACCAATGACAACATACCTATAATTAACTAAGAATCACAGGCAGCAGTGACTTTCACTTTATATCTGAAACTGTGGCTCCTTGTTTTATACAGTAAATTGAGGTAATATTTCTGAATATGACTTTTGATGATGTCAGTTGGAAATGATGTAACTTGAAGCTGATAAGAACATCTTTGTAACCTCAATCTTTATACTGAACAGGTTCAGTACTGGCCGATTGGTGAACCGTGTAATGGCGATGACAGTGATGACAATGTGTTCCTGGTGACATTGGAAGGGTTTCTGAGTGACCTCAAGGAAGGCACTCTTACAGTTTCATCATAGGTATAATGGATGCAGTATGAGCCATGCAATATTAAATGTTTACAAGTTAATGCGACCATTTTAAAGAGAAAAATGAAACACATTTCATTATTAATACAAAGACTATATAAACAAATAAAGGCAATAGATATAATTATCTATTTTGCTATATACCACCATTGACTACATTCACTCACATTAATTAAGGCCTAAGTAATCCAGTTTTTGTTTCACCAAATTGTTTGAATATGAAATGGAGAATTATTAATTATTTCAGATACCTCTAACTACATACATATCATTAAAGGAACCTAATCAACATACAGAACTGGAAGGTCAGTTATTTATGGTTTTTTGTTTTGATTACACGAAATGTAAATGTTTTATTATCAAGTTATCATGTCAATAATACAAATGAAATTTACACTATATTCCATTTAGGCAATATAGTAAAGATATTTACATTATCATTGGTGTTTGATAATTTATAACATATTAAACAAATTAGAAATATAATTCGTCAGTAGTGGCTAATAAATTTAATTTGTATTATATAAAGGTTGTGAGGAGTTTTCAGAAATGAACTAAACTTTACTTGAGGATGGCAATATTGTAAGGGTTGTCTCCCATGCTCTGATTTTACTTCAGTACTAAATATTGATTACTTCCCTTGAGTGTCAATTTCCAGTTGACCACAGAAAGTATAAATTATTCATAGGATATAATTATGCAGGAACCAATGAAAACCTAGCTTACTGTTCATTTAAGAGACCCTTGAAGTATTCAAAACACCAGTTTTCATTGGTGAAGGAATTACTTTATATTTTTAGATGACCCTGCTAGTACAGGTGTATATTGATTGTTTACATCATGCTAATATGTTTGTATTTCGATGTTTATATTGATATAGTTATGTCAGAATGTAATGTACAATGTATATTGCTTATAATAGTCTGATACAATATGTACAATGAGTTTAATTGTCCATATAAATGTCTTTCTGACTAGTCAGTATTGTCCATGTAAAACAGTACGGCAGCGGACTGGTTAAGTCACATGTTGTATAACGACAACCGCTCTTCATCTTCATCTATTTGCGTTCCTCCGTCGATATCGACGATTCCGGAAGTCGGTCTTGTGCTGTAGTGCGTTTATTGATACGTACAGTGATGTTTTTATTATATTTTTATTATTTGCTATAGGATAAAAATAGGTTAAAAGCAGTGAGTTTTAGTTACATTGTTTTAGGTTTTGTATCTGTTCGATTATGTTATATGTGGTGCATGTCCTGAATTCTGCTAGTGTTTCTGATTGGAATATTGTTTTCGGTAAGAGGTTCCACTGTATTATGGTGTATGGAAAGAATGAGTGTCTGTATGTGTGTTTAGATGTGTAGATATGTCTGTAACTAAGGTCGTGTCCTTGACGTGTTCTGGTGTCTGCCGGGATGAGATTGTTAGTGTGTATTGCTACTTGTTTGTTTAGTATTTTGTAGAGAAGAATAACTTGTGTGTAGTATTGGCCATTGCAAGTTGTGTATCATATCTGTGACTGAGCTTGTGTTATGGTATTTGTTTAGGGCATATCGTGCTGCTCTTCATTGCACTTTTTCTAATTGATTTATGTTATTTGTATAATGTGGGTCCCAAACTGAAGAGCAGTATTTAGGTTTTGGTCTTACAATAGCCTTGTATGCATGATCTTTTATGTGTGGTGAATTTATTTTTAGGTTGCGTTTCAGAAAGCCTGGTGATTTATTTGCATTTGATGTGATGTTGTTTATGTGTTTGTGCCATTTTAAGTTGTTTAAAATGTGATGCCTAGATATTTGTTTGAAGTTACATATTCTTGTGTGTGGTCATGGAGTGTGTATTGGTGTTTTTGTGTGCGTTTTTGGTGATATAGTGAGTATGGTGCATTTGTCTGGGTGGACTTTCATGAGTAAGTCCTCTTCCCATTTACTAGCTGCATCTAAATCTGCTTGTAGTTTTGTCGTGTCGTCTATGTTGTTGATTGTTTTATATGGTATGCTGTCGTCTGCAAAAAGTCTTAGTGTACTGTGTGATATGTATTCGGGGAAGTCGTTGATGTATATGAGGAAGAGGACTGGTCCCAAACAGGTTCATTGAGGCACTAGAATTTTGTCGGAGTCTTTTCCCTCAAGTACTACTGTTTGGGTGCGTTGTGATAGGAAGTCTGTTATCCATGTTAGTGTGGTTCCGGTGATGCCGGAATATTTTAGTTTGTACTGTAAGTGTTTGTGTGAAGTAAAGTTACCTGCGGGTAATCTACGGAAGCACTTTGTGTGTTTACCTACGTCATAACAGACGTAGCTTCTCCGGACTTGAACTGCGCTGCGGCACAGTGTTGTTTCGGGTGGTCTGTGCTGCGGTACAGTATTGTTGTGGGTGATCTGTTCGTGTAGAACAGATGGTGTGCTTTCGACCAGACGTTGACTTATGTAACATTGTTTTTGGGACACTTTACTTCAGCAGACTGTGGTCCTGATGAACAGTATGATTCTGATTAGAGGTTGCAGGGGTTGAGAGTGAGTGTGATAGTGAGTATTAGTGAATTTGTATTTAATAAATTGAATTTATGTGGCACCCGGTTATATTTGATAATTTATTTTAATTCTTTATATTCCTAAAGATTCACTAAAATATATTGAGTCTAATTAGTATAACTTTGTATAATAATGTGTTGTTGATTTTAATCCGTAATCCGCGCTCCGCATCCGCAATCGCTGTCGCCTAGTCTCGTGTGTTACTTTCGTTTTGAATGGAATGTATGAGAGTGTGACGTAATTGTGAATGTTGTTGTATACCTGTTTGACCATTGACAAACTGACCTCTGATACCTGTCGCATTTCGTGATATTTCCCGCTTCAATGTTTTATTTGCTTCTCTGTCCTTTCTTTTCTATTCACTTCCTATCTGCTCCTGGTAGAGGCAACATCGCCATATATACATATTTACAGAATATACATACCTTCTTTAAATAATTGTTTTATAAACCTTACGTCTTTTAAAGTATCGTAAGTTACAACGTGAATTGTCCATATGTAAATGTATTGTTAGGCGAGTTCGTTTCTGTATATTGTCTCATGTGTGTTTTAATATTGTTACAGGGAAATACATACCCACTGAATCAAAGACATATGGTATTCGTCATTTATTGCAAAAGAACCCAAACACCACATATATTTTCATTATCTTTCTTTGTGTTGCTCTTTATATCCAACTACCTTAAACCGACGATTGTCCGACGTTATCAAATGGTGGCAGCGGTGGGATAGCCGTGACGGTATTTGGATTTAAAAGCACAACTATTACACTAATTAAGGAACGTGTAAATATTAGTTTTGCTATGGTTATGCTAGATGGGCATTTTCTGGAGGGGGTCGACATTCTTCCTATTCTTTACTGTATCTTATTATTGTTAGGTAGCCAAACACCTTTGACTTGACAGGAGGAGATAACTGCAAGGTAAGTTAACTGTCGATCCAGTAATATTTGACCAGCGTTCCAGATGCACTGTTATGCTAGAGGGAAGTTTTGGTATGTAATATGTGTTTTGATGTTCTGTCTTTGTTGTATTTTTGGCATTGTTTTATCCTGTAATGTTAATATGACGACACCTAACGAGATTATCGCTGCTGTAAATGAGCTTGAGTTTTTGAAGGAAACAAAGGACCGAGCTAGAGATGAGCGGGAGATTGAGAGGAAGCTGAGGAAGGCTGAGATGGAAGCTGACCAAGCAGAGAGAGACGAGGAGAGGTTGCTGAAGGTGGAGACAGGGAAGAAAGCCATGATGATTGAGCAAGCTAAAATAGAAGCTGAACGAGAAGCCAGAGCGGTTGAAAGAGTAGAGAGGGAACATAAGCGGAAGCTGGAATTACACCAGGCAGGCATTTTAGATGATACCAGTGACACCTCTGGGTCTCAACGAATGCACCGAGAGGTCCAAAACTGCCAGCCTTTGGCGGGAGTAAAGATAGTATTGATGCATATATTCAGCGCTTTGAAGTGTATGCCACAGCTCAGAGATAGAACAGGGACCAATGGGGAACCCATTTAAGTGCCTTATTGAAAGGAAAAGCGTTGGGAGTGTTTTCCCGGTTACCTGTGTCACAAGCTTTGAACTTTGACACTACTTGAAGAAGACCTTATTGCTACGGTTTGAGAAGACTGAGACTGGATTCCGGAAGAGTTTCCGAAGTACTAGACCGGAAGGAGGTGAGACCTTTGCTTTGATATTACCGAACACGCGGGGAAATTCATAGTCGAGGACAGTCTCATTTGTTTCAAATACAGGAAGACCGCAGCACAAAGTTAGGAGAACAATACACGTGTAAGACATGCTATTCGAAAACTATATGAACTTTTACCATTCCAAGGTACAAGAAGAACAAAATCATGACGTGTGTTTTTTAAGAAAACATGAAACGGCATGACGTAGGCAGTAGTAATGAGAATTAAATCCTTTCAAACTTGTTGGTAATGATAATACGATCTTGTGTTTCATACAGCATAATGCGAAATAAGCATTTTGTTGAGTCTGTATCGTAAAACGCATGTATTAATAGCCATGGCCTTAAAGGGCCGGTTTCACAAATCTATAAAGTATAAAGATTTAGGTCACTTGGTTTGTTTTTTATGGCTCCTCAAAGTTGTACCTTTCAGAAGCTGTCTAAGTGTTGATAAAATGTGCATGTTATGTAAAATATTAATGAAAATCTAATCAAATGATGGTCATCGTAAAGAATACATTCATGGCATGATTGTGACAAAAAATCATGTTTCCATCGCGCCATTTGGCTGTTTTATGGAAGAAACAATCTCAAAAATGCCATTTTCGATGATAACATTTTAGACACAAAAACTGTGTTTTTTAGAGAATACACCCTTTTATGGGCGTTGGATGCAAACCAATTTTTATCCTATTAAACAGTACGTAATATGCTATTGATGAGAGGAAAAATCATCAAAATGTAAGTGGTGGAACATTTTCAAATGTTGGGTTGAATTAGCCTATGGTTGAATTGCCGATTTTCGACTTTCTTTAGATAATTAACAAAAAAACGAGAGTATTTGCTCGGTATGTTGAGAATATGTACACAGATATGAAAAAAAGTGAGAGAAACACTTTTTCATAAAAAAAAT
>NW_018408917.1:1219771-1221619 GCF_002113885.1 Mizuhopecten yessoensis
ATTTTTTTTTTATGTTTTATGAATAAACACGATGTTTTGGAAATATTTATCAAAAGAAATTTATACTATGTTGCGAATTACAATTTCGAGATAACCTTCTTTTATTTACGAACTTATGTCTTTGATGCTGAAATTGACAACTTTATAAAAATACATTTTCACTGAAATGATGAAATCTGGGTGTCGGAAAGGTGTAAAATTATTCTTCGGAAAAGAAAAAAAACAGTAGTTGAGCTAGATAAGAAATTATACGGGGGCAGGCTCCTATGGAGAATTAACATTACTGGAAACAGGCCCTTTGTCTGTTTACAATAATCTATTCTCAGACACGGGATTCCGATAGAGCTACCCGTATAGAAATACCTGAGTACGCGCCATAACAGTGCACGGTTGGAAGCGCGCACTAACGGATCATAGCTTTGGGGAAATGGGCATAGCAACCCGCCATAGCTCTTTAACATGGAGACCAGCGCTTCAGGTAAGTCAATATTCTATATCTGTCGTAGTGCAGATCCGATTCAAAAGCGAGTGGACACAAAGAATTCTTTAAAACAACCTGTATCAGCCACTAAAACAGTTATCACCGTAGTTTTTTGCCAACCTCGACACAACATTAATTCCAGACACTGGGCCGCGAAATAACGTTCACAGTAGATTCTTAATTTGAGGTTATCGGCAACTTCCCAGCATATTTTCCCCATAATGTCGTAGGCAAACTTAATTAGTATCGTTTCTAAAATTCTGCCCCAATAACTACTTTATCAGAAACGACATTATTACGAGAAACAATGAAGAAAACATAGAAATCTATTTTTAAGTAACGCACACAATAATTTTGAATATAATATCGTACTCATTTGTTTATGTATTTCCGAAGGCAAACACGTTTAAATCATTTCCACATGTCAAGTAATATTGTAAAGACGTATTTTGGTTTTACAGGAAATGCCACTTAGGAAAAGATCGAACCTATCCCTAAACCGTACAAAACATCGACAACCCAAACAGAAGATGCTGATCGTAGATCCCAACCGAAATGCTGTGAAGAGAGGCTCTCTTGGAGTAAGGTGGGATTGGTCAGGAGGAATGGGTCAAAACTACTTCTAACTGTCAGACAATGACTCGGCGAGTGAATAAGCTTATACTAATTTTAGTGTTAAATAACTAAACAAATTAATTGATGGCTTGTGGAATGATTTTGTAAAAAGTAAAAAAATAATGAGAGAACACATTAAGTCAAACGCCCATCGGATCAACTTTGTATCTAAATATCATATAGATACACATTGATATTGTATTTGAGAAAAACATATTATAAGTTGCTGCCTGCAATGATACATATTTGTCATATCGACACGAAGGCTAAACTAAGAATGTCACTGAGTAAAATATCATCATGAGAACATATTTTTTCATGTTTAGAAAGCCCACTTATGTACCGATACGTGCGCGCCATAAAAACTTAAGAAAAAACAACCTTACATCGGTGCTCCTTAGTACCGTTGTTTTGATAGGTGGTCTTTGAGTTTTGATTTGTCCTTTACTTTGCAACCATAAATATCACATGTATTTTTCAATATTTTGTTCTCCCTACGGTTATGTCGCATTAAATAAGCATTTGTTGCGAATGTCTTGTGACATGTGCCTCATACATACAACTTGATCCTGTCGTGCACACTTTTGAAAAGATTTTTTTGTTTCAACAAACATATTTCCCTACACCTTGATGGTTTCTTTCATGGTTGGACAGATTAGATTTTGTAGACAATGCCTTTCAGTATATACTACACATAGTTTCAAAGTTGTTTCGCAGTCATCGAGACACTTTTTGTATATTAATGGGGGGGG
>NW_018408917.1:1221857-1251969 GCF_002113885.1 Mizuhopecten yessoensis
GGGGGGAGTGTTACTGTTGTTTGCATAGTGAGGTCAGAGGTCATATGACGGTACACTTAATTTTATTGAATCATAACATTTTGAGTTGGTACTGTTATCTAGAGGGTGTAAAAATATTGTACTATACGATAATATACATTGTTCACATGAAATAAAACCTTTATTTGTCGGGAATGTAGGAACTATGGATATTTTTTTTAAAGATAAACAGGGTATTTGATAATGAAGTTGGGCATTAATGATGTAATGCCAATGTCTTAAATGCATTAGCGCGTGTTAGTTTTACTAAATATATGACCGAATCAAGTATAACCGTTCAATGTGTGAAAGAATTGCATTTTATAATTGGACAATGTTTCAAGAATCGATTTGACTGCCTCTTTAGAAATCCTGGGGTATGTTATTTTTGGGGAAATTATCGATGCTAATTATAAATATCGATTATCCTTCACTAGGAATATCGAAGTTCAATCGTGAGCACAACAGATATTCGATAATTTGACGGGAGTATTATGGTATGGCGTTGTCCGTCCGTCCGGCCGGCGTAAACTTTTGTTTGTCCGGCAATCTTCTCCTACATTTTTCAACGGATCGCTTTGAAACTTGGTATACATTATAATCATGATATGAAGTTGTGTCTCCTTTAAAAGATTTTGTTTCAACAATTTTCTCAAAAGTTATTGCCCTTTGTTCATTTCAGTATTTGATTTTTTTGTCCGGAGATCTCCTCCTACATTTTTTGACAGATTTCTTTGAAACTTAAGAGGCTAAATAATCATAATATGTTGTTGTGTTTCCTTGAAAAGAGTTTTGGTTCGACAATTTTTCCAAACGTTATTGCCCTTTGTTCATTTCAGTATTTGATTTTTTTATCTGGAGATTTTCTCCTACAGTTTTATAGCATGTCGGCTTACCACTCTTTGAATGATGTAGATCTTATCTCAATGTAAGAAAGTATTTAACACTATATGGCATTCGGCGGGCGTATATCGTTCCGCCCCGCGGTACTCTTGTTTACTTTAATATATTATCCATTGCATGTAACCGTAGGAGGCAACTGATGAAGAGCTCTATGTAGAATCGAAGGTTTGGTACTGCGTCATGCGCAAAGGGAACATTAAAGAAACCAAAATGGATCTGTTAACCCCATTATGACACTTCGGGATCTACGAATTTTCTCTTCTCACTTCCCTGGTCTTTCATTTGGGCGGTGTCTCCCTAGACATCCATTTTTTAGTCATAGCTGTTGCGAGGACGATAAACCACAACTACACGCATGCATCTTGGACACATGGGAGGCCGTCCTTAAATGACCATAGCTGTTGATAGGACGTTAACAATACTTAACTAGTTAAACCACAAACGATTTAAAATCTTGAATCTATCTACATCGTAACTGACTTGTTTCTTACTGTACATGTTATACAGTAGGTACTATCTTGAGAAGTGTTTGATCTGCTGCTAGTATCTGCCGTATGTACACTTTAAGTTAAAGGTATAACACTTCAGATACTGTGTGTAAACAGTACATCTAATCGACTGTCTCGACTTGTTACATACTCATCTCAGATATATTTGTATTGACGCAGATATGATAATGTACAAATAATGGGTATTACGTGTCGTGCAACGATGGAATATACATTCGTTATAGGTAAGCTTGTTTTCTTTTAAATATAATGGCATCATAAAATATGTATGGTGATGTATTTCCACGGACTTCATAGTCTTTAATCGCTTAAGGAATGTAAAATATACTATATGTACAGAAAACCAAATACTGCAGCGATAATACAAAAACACATGATATACCTTAACGTCAATAAGTAAACACAAACCAGTTTTACACAAATATACCGCAGCGATGATTCACAAACACAGAATATGCCACAGCGTCAACACTAGGATACAAAATATACTAGTTTTAATACACATGTTCACACAAAAATATATTTTTCATAACTGACCGCAAAATATACAGCGTCATTAAAACCCCCAGATAAGATTTAATACATCATACAAGTTAACATGACAACGTTAATACATGAACACAAATCATACATAATGTTATACACAAACACATAATATATCAAAGCCCTAATACATGAACATAAATCATACATAATATCATACACAAACACATAATATATCAAAGCCCTAATACATGAACATAAATCATACTTAATATCATACACAAAAACATGATATATCACAGCGCTAATACATGAACATAAATCATACTTGATATTATACACAAACACATAATATATCACAGCGCTAATACACGAACATGAACACAAATCATACATGATATTATACACAAATACATAATATATCATAGCGCTAATACATGAACATGAACACAAAACATACTTAATAGTATACACAAATAAATAATATATCACAGCGCTAATACATAACCAACAAAACATACTTAATATTATCAACAAATACATAATATATCACAGCGCTAATACATAAACACAAAACATGCTTAATATCATACACAAACACATAATATATCACAGCGCTTATACATGAACACAAAACATACTTAATATCATACGCAAACACATAATATATTACATCTTTAATACATGAACATGAACACAAAACATATTTAACATTATACACAAACACATAATATATCACAGCGAAAATACATGAACACAAATCATACTTAATATCATACACAAACACATAATATATCACAGCGCTAATACATGAACACAAAACACACTTAATATCATACACAAACACATATTATATCACAGCGCTAATACATGAACCCAAATCATACTTTTATCATACAAAAACACATAATATATCACAGCGCTAATACATGAACACAAATTGTACTTAATATTATACACAAACACATAATATATCACAGCGAAAATACATGAACACAAATCATACTTAATATTATACACAAACACATAATATATCACAGCGCTAATACACGAACATGAACACAAATCATACATGATATTATACACAAACACATAATATATCATAGCGCTAACACATGAACATAAATCATACTTTCTATAATACACAAACACATAATATATCACAGCGATAATACACGAGCATGAACACAAATCATACATAATATTATACACAAATACATAATATATCATAGCGCTAATACATGAACATGAACACAAAACATACTTAATAGTATACACAAATAAATAATATATCACAGCGTTAATACATAACCAACAAAACATACTTAATATTATCAACAAATACATAATATATCACAGCACTAATACATAAACACAAAACATGCTTAATATCATACACAAACACATAATATATCACAGCTTTAATACATGAGCACAAAACACACTTAATATTATACACAAACACATACTATATCACAGCGCTAATATATGAACACAAATCATACTTAATATTATACACAAACACATAATATATCACAGCGATAATACATGAACACAAATCATACTTTTATCATACAAAAACACATAATATATCACAGCGCTAATACATGACCACAAATCATACTTAATATTATACACAAACACATAATATATCAATTGTACTTAATATTATACACAAACACATAATATATCACAGCGCTAATACATGAACACAAAACATACTTAATATTATACACAAACACATTCTATATCACAGCGCTAATATATGAACACAAATCATACTTAATATTATACACAAACACATAATATATCACGCTGCTAATACATGAACACAAAACATACTTAATATTATACACAAACACACAATATATCACAGCTTTAATACATGAACATGAACACAAAACATACTTAATATCATACACAAACACATAATATATCACAGCTTTAATACATGAGCACAAAACACACTTAATATTATACACAAACACATACTATATCACAGCGCTAATATATGAACACAAATCATACTTAATAATATCACAGCGCTAATACATGAACAGAAATCATACTTAACATTATACACAAACACACAATATATCACAGCGCTAATACATGACATGAACATAAATCATACTTGATATTATACACAAACACATAATATATAACGGAGCTAATACATGAACACAAATCATACTTATATCATAAACAAACACTTAATATATTACAGCGCTAATACATGAACACAAATTGTACTTAATATTATACACAAACACTTAATATATCACAGCGCTAATACATGAGCACAAATCATACTTAATATTATACACAAACACATAACTTTAATACATGAACATGAACACAAAACATACTTAACATTATACACAAACACATAATATATAACGGCGCTAATACATGAACACAAATCATACTTAATATCATAAACAAACACTTAATATATTACAGCGCTAATACATGAACACAAAACACTCTTAATATCATACACAAACACATATTATATCACAGCGCTAATCCATGAACACAAATCATCCTTTTATCATACAAAAACACATAATATATCACAGCGCTAATACAAGAACACAAATCATACTTAATATAATACACAAACACATAATATATCACAGCGCTAATACAAGAACACAAATCATACTTAATATAATACACAAACACATAATATATCACAGCGCTAATACATGAACACAAAACATACTTAATATTATACACAAACACATACTATATCACAGCGCTAATATATGAACACAAATCATACTTAATAGTATACACAAGCACATAATATATCACAGCGCTAATACATGAACACAAATTGTACTTAATATTATATACAAACACATAATATATCACAGCGCTAATACATGAACACAAAACATACTTAATATCATACACAAACACATCATATATCACAGCGCTAATACATGAGCACAAAACACACTTAATATTATACACAAACACATGCTATATCACAGCGCTAATATATGAACACAAATCATACTTAATATCATACACAAAAGCATGATATATCACAGCGCTAATACATGAACACAAATCATACTTAATATTATACACAAACATATAAAATATCACAGCGTTTATACATGAACATGAACACAAAACAAACTTAATATTATACAAAAACACATGACATATCACAGCGCTTATACATGAACACCAAACATACTTCATATTATACACAAACACATAATGTATCACAGCGCTAATACATGACCTCAAATCATACTTAATATTATACAAAAACACATAATATATCACAACGCTAATACATGAACACAAATCATACTTAATAGTATACACAAGCACATAATATATCACAGCGCTAATACATGACCTCAAACCATACTTAATATTATACAAAAACACATGCCATATCACAGCGCTTATACATGAACATGAACACAAAACATACTTAACATTATACACAAACACATAATATATAACAGCTCTAATACATGAACACAAATCATACTTAATATCATACAAAAACACATAATATATCACAGCGCTAATACATGAACACAAATCAAACTTAATATTATACACAAACACATAATATATCACAGCGCTTATACATGAACATGAACACAAAACAAACTTAATATTATACACAAACACATAATATATCACGGCGCTAATACATCATCACAAAACATACTTAATATTATACACAAACACATAATATATCACAGCGTTTATACATGAACATGAACACAAAACAAACTTATTATTATACACAAACACATAATAAATCACAGCGCTAATACATCAACACAAAATATACTTAATATTATACACAAACACATAATATATCACAGCGCTAATACATGACCACAAATCATGCTTCATATTACACAAAACCACATAATATATCACAGCGTTAATACAAGAACATAAATCATACTTAATATTATACAAAAACAAATAATATATCACAGCTTTAATACATGACCATTAACACAAAACATACTTAACATTATACACAAAAACATATTATATCACAGCGCTAATACATGAACACAAATCATACTTAATATTATACACAAACACACAATATATCACGGCGCTAATACATGAACACAAAATATGCTTAATATCATACACAAACACATAATATATCACAGCGCTAATACACGAACATAAATCATACTTAATATTATACAAAAACACATAATATATCATAGCGCTAATACATGAACACAAATCATACTTAATATTATACAAAAACACATAATATATCACAGCGCTAATACATGAACATAAATCATACTTAATATTATACACAAACACATAATATATCATAGCGCTAATACATGAACATAAATCATACTTAATATCATACACAAACACATAATATATCACAGCGCTAATACATGAACACAAATCATACTTAATATTATACACAAACACATAATATATCACAGCGCTAATACATGAACACAAATCATACTTAATATTATACACAAACACATAATATATCATAGCGCTAATACATGAACATAAATCATACTTAATATTATACACAAACACATAATATATCACAGCGCTAATACATGAACACAAATCATACTTAATATTATACACAAACACATAATATATCATAGCGCTAATACACGAACATGAACACAAAACATACTTAACATTATACACAAACACACATGTATCACAGCGCTAATACATGACCACAAAACAAACTTATTATTATACAAAAACACATAATATATCACAGCGTTAATACATGAACATAAATCATACTTAATATTATACAAAAACACATAATATATCACAGCGCTAATACATGAACACAAATTATACTTAATATTATACACAAACACATAATATATCACAGCGCTAATACATGAACACAAATCATACTTAATATTATACACAAACACATAATATATCACAGCGCTAATACATGAACACAAATCATACTTAATATTATACACAAACACATAATATATCACAGCGCTAATACATGAACACAAATCATACTTAATATTATACACAAACACATAATATATCACAGCGCTAATACATGAACACAAATCATACTTAATATTATACACAAACACATAATATATCACAGCGCTAATACATGAACACAAATCATACTTAATATTATACACAAACACATAATAACTCATAGCGCTAATACACGAACATGAACACAAAACATACTTAACATTATACACAAACACACATGTATCACAGCGCTAATACATGACCACAAAACAAACTTATTATTATACAAAAACACATAATATATCACAGCGTTAATACATGAACATAAATCATACTTAATATTATACAAAAACACATAATATATCACAGCGCTAATACATGAACACAAATTATACTTAATATTATACACAAACACATAATATATCACAGCGCTAATACATGAACACAAATCATACTTAATATTATACACAAACACATAATATATCACAGCGCTAATACATGAACACAAATCATACTTAATATTATACACAAACACATAATATATCACAGCGCTAATACATGAACACAAATCATACTTAATATTATACACAAACACATAATATATCACAGCGCTAATACATGAACACAAATCATACTTAATATTATACACAAACACATAATATATCACAGCGCTAATACATGAACACAAATCATACTTAATATTATACACAAACACATAATAACTCATAGCGCTAATACACGAACATGAACACAAAACATACTTAACATTATACACAAACACACATGTATCACAGCGCTAATACATGACCACAAAACAAACTTATTATTATACAAAAACACATAATATATCACAGCGTTAATACATGAACATAAATCATACTTAATATTATACAAAAACACATAATATATCACAGCGCTAATACATGAACACAAATTATACTTAATATTATACACAAACACATAATATATCACAGCGCTAATACATGAACACAAATCATACTTAATATTATACACAAACACATAATATATCACAGCGCTAATACATGAACACAAATCATACTTAATATTATACACAAACACATAATATATCACAGCGCTAATACATGAACACAAATCATACTTAATATTATACACAAACACATAATATATCACAGCGCTAATACATGAACACAAATCATACTTAATATTATACACAAACACATAATATATCACAGCGCTAATACATGAACACAAATCATACTTAATATTATACACAAACACATAATAACTCATAGCGCTAATACACGAACATGAACACAAAACATACTTAACATTATACACAAACACACATGTATCACAGCGCTAATACATGACCACAAAACAAACTTATTATTATACAAAAACACATAATATATCACAGCGTTAATACATGAACATAAATCATACTTAATATTATACAAAAACACATAATATATCACAGCGCTAATACATGAACACAAATTATACTTAATATTATACACAAACACATAATATATCACAGCGCTAATACATGAACACAAATCATACTTAATATTATACACAAACACATAATATATCACAGCGCTAATACATGAACACAAATCATACTTAATATTATACACAAACACATAATATATCACAGCGCTAATACATGAACACAAATCATACTTAATATTATACACAAACACATAATATATCACAGCGCTAATACATGAACACAAATCATACTTAATATTATACACAAACACATAATATATCACAGCGCTAATACATGAACACAAATCATACTTAATATTATACACAAACACATAATAACTCATAGCGCTAATACACGAACATGAACACAAAACATACTTAACATTATACACAAACACACATGTATCACAGCGCTAATACATGACCACAAAACAAACTTATTATTATACAAAAACACATAATATATCACAGCGTTAATACATGAACATAAATCATACTTAATATTATACAAAAACACATAATATATCACAGCGCTAATACATGAACACAAATTATACTTAATATTATACACAAACACATAATATATCACAGCGCTAATACATGAACACAAATCATACTTAATATTATACACAAACACATAATATATCACAGCGCTAATACATGAACACAAATCATACTTAATATTATACACAAACACATAATATATCACAGCGCTAATACATGAACACAAATCATACTTAATATTATACACAAACACATAATATATCACAGCGCTAATACATGAACACAAATCATACTTAATATTATACACAAACACATAATATATCACAGCGCTAATACATGAACACAAATCATACTTAATATTATACACAAACACATAATAACTCATAGCGCTAATACACGAACATGAACACAAAACATACTTAACATTATACACAAACACACATGTATCACAGCGCTAATACATGACCACAAAACAAACTTATTATTATACAAAAACACATAATATATCACAGCGTTAATACATGAACATAAATCATACTTAATATTATACAAAAACACATAATATATCACAGCGCTAATACATGAACACAAATTATACTTAATATTATACACAAACACATAATATATCACAGCGCTAATACATGAACACAAATCATACTTAATATTATACACAAACACATAATATATCACAGCGCTAATACATGAACACAAATCATACTTAATATTATACACAAACACATAATATATCACAGCGCTAATACATGAACACAAATCATACTTAATATTATACACAAACACATAATATATCACAGCGCTAATACATGAACACAAATCATACTTAATATTATACACAAACACATAATATATCACAGCGCTAATACATGAACACAAATCATACTTAATATTATACACAAACACATAATAACTCATAGCGCTAATACACGAACATGAACACAAAACATACTTAACATTATACACAAACACACATGTATCACAGCGCTAATACATGACCACAAAACAAACTTATTATTATACAAAAACACATAATATATCACAGCGTTAATACATGAACATAAATCATACTTAATATTATACAAAAACACATAATATATCACAGCGCTAATACATGAACACAAATTATACTTAATATTATACACAAACACATAATATATCACAGCGCTAATACATGAACACAAATCATACTTAATATTATACACAAACACATAATATATCACAGCGCTAATACATGAACACAAATCATACTTAATATTATACACAAACACATAATATATCACAGCGCTAATACATGAACACAAATCATACTTAATATTATACACAAACACATAATATATCACAGCGCTAATACATGAACACAAATCATACTTAATATTATACACAAACACATAATATATCACAGCGCTAATACATGAACACAAATCATACTTAATATTATACACAAACACATAATAACTCATAGCGCTAATACACGAACATGAACACAAAACATACTTAACATTATACACAAACACACATGTATCACAGCGCTAATACATGACCACAAAACAAACTTATTATTATACAAAAACACATAATATATCACAGCGTTAATACATGAACATAAATCATACTTAATATTATACAAAAACACATAATATATCACAGCGCTAATACATGAACACAAATTATACTTAATATTATACACAAACACATAATATATCACAGCGCTAATACATGAACACAAATCATACTTAATATTATACACAAACACATAATATATCACAGCGCTAATACATGAACACAAATCATACTTAATATTATACACAAACACATAATATATCACAGCGCTAATACATGAACACAAATCATACTTAATATTATACACAAACACATAATATATCACAGCGCTAATACATGAACACAAATCATACTTAATATTATACACAAACACATAATATATCACAGCGCTAATACATGAACACAAATCATACTTAATATTATACACAAACACATAATAACTCATAGCGCTAATACACGAACATGAACACAAAACATACTTAACATTATACACAAACACACATGTATCACAGCGCTAATACATGACCACAAAACAAACTTATTATTATACAAAAACACATAATATATCACAGCGTTAATACATGAACATAAATCATACTTAATATTATACAAAAACACATAATATATCACAGCGCTAATACATGAACACAAATTATACTTAATATTATACACAAACACATAATATATCACAGCGCTAATACATGAACACAAATCATACTTAATATCATACACAAACACATAATACATCACAGCGCTAATACATGAACACAAATCATACTTAGTATTATACACAAACACATAATATATCATAGCGCTAATACATTAACATGAACACAAAACATACTTAATATTATACACAAACACATAATATATCACAGCGCTAATACATCAACACAATTCATATTTAATATTATGCACTAACACATAATATATCGCAGCGCTAATACATGATTACAAATCATACTTAATATTATACACAAACACATAATATATCACAGATCTAATACATGAACACAAATCATATTTAATATTATACACAAACACACAATATATCACAGCGCTAATACATGATCACAAAGCATTGCACAGATGAACATTGAAGTAAACATATAATGTATCGAAGCGTCAATATACTAACAAATACTGTGTCCGTGATACTGTATTAAATATCTAACAACCAGTAGGGGATACCTGTTAATAAATTTCGAGAAACATATTGATGTAATTTTTCAGTACTTATCGGCCAACAGTGAATTAAACATTTTGTGAGTTTTTATTCTTAGTGTTGTTTTGCACTAAATGACGCATTGTCGATGGACCATGAAAGAATACATAAATACAAATGTAGTGACCTGACACAGAGTCGTGTGCTTTGAACAAGTCCCCATGACAAGTATTCAAGGCCTTGTTGGTGGAATATTGTCCTTTACACTACTCTTGATATCATTGATGTTAACATTTATCCAAATTTCATCATTTAGTTGTTATTGATGTGTGTAAAGTTTCTTTTCGACGCTTATGGTCTTGAAAAGAGGCACTGTTTCAGTGAGGCAAAGAATACACCAACATACCCTGTCGCCGACATACATACACTCATGCACGCATACACAACACGCATGGGGGCACATTCGTGAATGACATTAGCTGTTGATAGGACGTTAAGCCCTTTTCAATCAACCGACTGTCCGCCAAGAATGCCACTCTTGTGTCGAGGATCCGTTCAGCCTTAGCACACGCCAGTCCCCATATGATCATTGATGTTGCGAGGACGTTAAACCCCAAGCAAGCAACTAATTTAACAAACTTTGACCATTAAACACAATAATTGAGCAGAGATTACTTAATAGCATTTCTCATTCCAGCATCGTTTGTGATGTCGGCTGTGGGATTGATATTGGCAACCGGATTTGACCAAAGTAAGTCATTCTTTTTTCATGTTAAACAACTCTCACTTCTGGTTCTATAGGGATGGAAAATTGAGACGAAAATATTTCATGAACAACATTGTACATGTATTAGAATTAAGGCAATACGCTATATGTGTTTGAAAGGGAAAATATTTAAAGCTGCCACATGCTGACTCTTGACACTTCCCTAAAAGAAATATGATGTATTTATATTAAATAATATAGCAAAAGCCCAAATTACCGGATAACCGTTCAATTTGTGTCTGTCCTGTTAAATACGCAGTCTTGTTAAATGCCAATTCATAACCAGAGAGTTTTTAAGGATTCGGCCAGACTGTCGGGGTTTTGTTTTCACTTCAGAATTAATAGGATAAATTCTAGTTTTACAGATGTGTATGTCTTATTCCATATTTCCGTTTCACCATCACGCGTTATCAAACCACGGAATTAGATTGCCAAGTCCGTGATCAAACTTAGTGCATAGTATGCATACTGTCGGGAGAGGGCCTAGTAAGTTGAGAGAATTACTAAATAATTTATGAATGATAAATGTTCCAACTGAGTAAACCTTTCGTAGATGACAGTGATATCATACAAGGCAATTTTAAACCAGAAGGTTTGAAACGGAATACGAAACTTGGTGCTTCTCATCCATGAATACTTCAAATTTTCAAACGTAAGAACTA
Source organism: Mizuhopecten yessoensis (assembly GCF_002113885.1). Lineage (NCBI taxonomy): Eukaryota > Metazoa > Mollusca > Bivalvia > Pectinida > Pectinidae > Mizuhopecten > Mizuhopecten yessoensis. The sequence goes on from NW_018408917.1 coordinate 1,234,929, forward strand.
TGTTACACGGGGACATCTGAATCAATTATATGGTGTATGTTTATACTTTACCTGAATTCTCTATCATGTTAACTAGAACTACCGAATTGTGTAAAGTCGGGAGAAAACGCCCAATAAAAACTATTTTCGTAGATTACTGAATTAGAAATACTGCTATGAGACTAGACTATATTTGCATATGTATATTTGCCAGTTTTCAAAAGTTTTCCTGCATACAACTTAAATTACAAATGCACTGCTCTGATATAGTGAGCTCATGGTGAGCTCCGTTTTAAATCTTCACTACAGTAAGACTTACTCAAGAAATTTTCTTGTATAACCCATGACAATAAATTAAACATCCAAGAGAAATTAATGTCAAAATATAGTGATTATGTTATGAATCCATCCACCAGCTTCTGACCTTAGAGTTCAGATATTTCACACTATTCGGAATTAAACACTTATACATGTGTATAACAATATTGTGTACACGTTGTGCCGTATTACGTAATTACGTAAAACCAATGACTAGCCAAATCTCACTAAACCCATTCCTGCAGTTGATTAAACTAACTTCCAGAGCATTATTTTCAAAGTAAAGTATCGTTCCTCCCACATGTCAAGTATCTTAAGGCAAAACGCATCAAAGCACTAAATATACTAAAGGTTGAATCCAATGCTGACCGCGGCGCTGATATGGAAGTATTGCTAAGACTCTGAGCACTTGAAAACAAATATTATAACTAAAAACCTTACACTAAGATTTGAAAAACAATAATTCCTTTTTGATAAACATACATATAACCATACAAAGTTTTATTTAGAAAACATCATAATACTACTTATAAAACAATACATATATAAAACTAAATGCCTAGAAATTGACCTTAATCTGACTAGTCTCAAAAACCATATAAAATTTGAATTAAAAGCACAAAAGATCCTTGTGTATAAACAGAATAAATCAATAAATAAGGATGAGTTAAACCATCAAATAGATAACTGGATGCAATTATAATATGACTAAATATATATATATGACATATTTGTTCTATACATATATACATCTATTGTACTTTATCGTCTCCTCACTGTAATAATAATCATCAAATATTTCATACATTTTAGTTCGCCAGGCTAAGTTAAAATATAATGACCTAGGAGTGCTCCCCATCCCCTGTAATGTTTTCTCTTGTGTGTTTGATGTCATAGGTTTATATATATTGCTTTTGCATCAGTGTCTCAGTGTATGTCTTTATGTATGTACATGACATTGGCAATTTTTTGCTTAATATCTGCTTATGTGTTAATAATAATATCTTATATGATGATGATGATGATGATGATGTCTGATGATGATGATGATATTTGTTTAATATGTATGAACAATCATGTTATTAGGAACAATGTCATATATGTTTTGTGTTGTCTTGTAAAAAATTAAAAAAATTAAAAAAATTAAAAAAAAAAAAAAAAAAAAAAAAAAAAAAAAAAAAAAAAAAAAAAAAAAAAAAAAAAAAAAAAAAAAAAAAAAAAAAAAAAAAAAAAAAAAAAAAAAAAAAAAAAAAAAAAAAAAAAAAAAAAAAAAAAAAAAAAAAAAAAAAAAAAAAAAAAAAAAAAAAAAAAAAAAAAAAAAAAAAAAAAAAAAAAAAAAAAAAAAAAAAAAAAAAAAAAAAAAAAAAAAAAAAAAAAAAAAAAAAAAAAAAAAAAAAAAAAAAAAAAAAAAAAAAAAAAAAAAAAAAAAAAAAAAAAAAAAAAAAAAAAAAAAAAAAAAAAAAAAAAAAAAAAAAAAAAAAAAAAAAAAAAAAAAAAAAAAAAAAAAAAAAAAAAAAAAAAAAAAAAAAAAAAAAAAAAAAAAAAAAAAAAAAAAAAAAAAAAAAAAAAAAAAAAAAAAAAAAAAAAAAAAAAAAAAAAAAAAAAAAAAAAAAAAAAAAAAAAAAAGACTCTGAGCACATGTAATTCTAAACTTGACTGTCAATCCATTGTTCAGGGATCTGTAAGAGAATCCCAAATTAATGTTGACACTATCCGATCACTTACTGTATAACATAAAATGTTTGTTGTGTATAAACATTCGTGGTTGCTATTGAACCACAAAAATAAATACAACAAATTTGAATGATACACGTGTCTACTGTTTGTTTATATAGTGTATCCACGAAAGTTTGAACCACTAAACGATCTAAATGGCTTCAAACCACGAACGAAAGTATCCACGAATATTTCGTGTTTTACAGTATAACAATTGGTGATCTGCCATGGCCTTCCGCCTCCGCCTGAATCATATATTACAGGCTCAACATAGGGACTTTCAATCTTTTTGTACAGTTGGTTCGAAAGATGAACATAACATGATGTTGGTTAAAAAACGATGCAACCATTTTTATGCAGAAGTTTGGTTTGGTTTAGTATTGTTCAACGTCCTATAAACAGCTATGGTCATTTAAGGACGGCCTCCCATGTGTGCAAGATGCATGCGTGTAGTGTATGCGTGTGTATTTTGGAGGCTGTGATATGTTCGTGTTTGTCTCCTTGTGATAGCGCGGAACTGATGTCGACTTTAAAGTGCTACCTGCCGAAGACACCCAGCAGGGCACGCCCACCCAATCACATTATACTGACAACGGGCGAACCAGTCGTCCCACCTCTAAATTGCTGAGCGTTAAGCCGTATAGGAAACTTACATTTATACAGACTCTGGTATGTCCCGGCCAGGGGACAGAACCCAAAGCCTTCCTCACAAGGGCGAACACTCAACTAATGGCAAAAAAATAAAGCATTGTCAAGGGAGACATTATGAAGAAGAAAGTTGTTTAGAAAGAAGAGAAAATATTGGTCCCAAATTTAGTCGCCTCTTACGATCATGCAATCGCCTTGAACACATGTTATCAAATGATGTACCAAAGTATATATATCATCTATTCTGGTTCCCTTTCTGTTCTACAGAGCCTTCGGAAAAATAATTTGAAGAATATTTCAATTGGTAAAAAACATTAACATCATTTCAAAGTATTACCTCCAAATGCCGTTCATTATTTACGCAAAAACCGTGTTTTATCAACCTTAGAATAGCTGCTTGTTCGAGGGATTTTTTTCCAAAAAAAGGGTTTCGTTTTATATGTAATTGAATTTATTTTCTGTTTTAGATGCAGTTCTCTGTGGGGAAACAATGAACATAATGAAACAAGACAAATACATCATCAGATACCTAAGCGATGGTGCCCATGACATCATACCAACGCCAAAAGAAACAGAAAACCGAACTGTAAGGATGTTACAACAAAAACGGGGTAGCTTACAATTAAGAAAATGTCGGATCAACATTAAGACATCGCCTGGCTATCGTTTACAAATTAACATTCAATATATTCCTCAGTATTCCGGATGTAATCAAGGTTACTTTCATATTGGAAACGACAAATATCGATCGGATAGGGTTTCTATGACTTCATACAAATTTTGTGACGTAGTACGCGGATTAGAAATAATATCCAGAGAGAACTATATGTGGATGGTGTACGACGTCAATCAACAGAAAACTATGGGCGAAATCCTCATCGAAGCTTACCCAGATGGTAAGTGTTTAATAGGAAGATTGACGTGTTTGTTATATGTTAATTGCCTGTAATGATAAAGTATTACCGAGATCACATTAATTAGTCACATATCAACTAATGCAGGTTTTGGAAAATTATGCCGACCATATATTAAGTTAATTATTCCCCTATGCCTTTCTATGGTTGTGGGGCTTCCGCGTTTCGTTGAAACCGAGAGCTGAACTGGATGGGTTAAATCGCAACAAGCAGGGAGGGACCAGACAATGCAATCCATCGACCCCGTTTATACAAAAAAAAAATCTTATTTTCTATTGCGGCACATGACAAGTATGTAATGGGCGACATTAATGTGTAACAAGCACTCAGTTGCGACAGTTTGGATGTTATCATTTTCAATTCAATTTAACTTTCATTTTTATTCTTCATCTGTACAGTACACCGCCTCTCTTTCCACCGCATCACTTTTGGCTTTACTGCAGAACGGTCTTTTTGATGCGGAATCCAGTGAGGTCTGTCTCTAAGACCGGGACCTACAAAAGTACTTTAAAATTGCAGTTGTTACAGCTGTTAATAGGACGTAAAACAAAGCCGAAACCAAAAATATCTTCTTGCTTACCCTGCGGTTTGCAGATTGCATTAGCAAACAGACGAAACTTGCTCTTAAATATCATAACATACATAACTATTGATTACAGCGAGATGCAACAGCAGTTCCTTCGAGTGTTCCCCAGTTCAGTGTATCCAACCTGGCCGTGTTTGTGACGGACGTACGGACTGCCGAAACGGACGAGACGAGTTCTGTGGTACGTATTATTTTACCTTATATTCTTTTCATTTAACTTTAAACTTTTTTAAAATTCATTTTCGAATATATATCATTTGAACATTTACATGCCTTTCGCCCTGGATCTGAGAGCTTTATTGTATCGTATACCTTTCATTTTAAAAATTACATTATGTACGTGAATATACTACGACGAACTATAAAATTGGTATCAGATCCGCACTATCACAAAGACGCAATTACATACACATAACATACCCCGCCACTTGGAAGGAAATTAAAATGCCATAATTCACTTAATACTTTATACATTGTAATGACTTAGAGCAAAATCAGACAAAGAGTGAGGCCGTTAGCATCACCTTGGCGTACACCTATATATATGTCAATTAGTCATTACGGCGGCCATGTTTGATGACCGATCAGAAAATGAATCGCGTTTCATCTGCAGATATACCTGCCAATGCTCATGTCAAATTTTTTAAGTATCGTGCAAGAAATCGATTTCGCGGAAGAAAAATATACATTCGCCTCCTTTAATTGCTCATCACAACCCATGTCATGTTGTCTTTCACAATTAAAGTTCCTTACATTTCGAACATCTGATTCCGAGTATATGACCATATTTGTTTTGGTTCGTTTTTGCATTACAGGAAACATTCGCAACGATGTAGAGAAGCGAATACCTGAAACTAAAGGACCATGCTTTCTCTGCTTGGATGACACAGTTATCTGCCCTTCCCTACCTCTGTATAACGATGACAGGGGGCATGAACTTTGGTTTATGTGCGACAGGATTGACCATTGCAAGGACGGATCAGACGAACGGCTAGGTAGATAAATCATGTTTCCCGACTATTCTAGACAATATTCCATTGTTTTGCACACGTTCCCTCTGTGTTCTTTAATTCGCCAAGTGCCAAGAGATTTCACAAACAGTCGTATGTAACTTTGGGGGTTCGTTGCATGTTTGTCTAATTGTTCATCTGCACCAAAAACGTGACTCTGTTATTGTTGGTTAATCATCCCGTCTCAATCGAATTCAATGTATTTATTCAAATGTGCTACTTGCTCCTGAGAGACATTGAAATACTAGTTCATCACGACTGACCTATGAAGCCGACATTTTACCAAAATGTAAACAGGGCAAACCGAATTTTCGGTTTTTTTTTCAGGCGATCGGATATGAGTAGGGGCTGTTTGATACGAAATTCATTTACAAGCTAATTTGTTATTAGATCCTTAACGGCCATCATTTCCAATACCCCTTATCGCATGGGGCCTACAAGAAACAGAAAGTAGATTATCGAAAGAAAGAAAAGAAAGGCTTATATTACCGGTTAACGAATGAGAAATAATTAAACCTCGACCCCTCCCCCTTAACAATGCATGTATGTGTTCTTTTGTTTTATACTTAAGATATGTGTTATCAAATGAAAAGAAAAGGAAACGCGGCCATGATGTTCGAGTGCGTACCTCATTTAGACGGTGGTTACCATGGCAACACAACCGTCCGGATGTGGGAGGACCGAGTCTGTGATGGAATCCAGGATTGTCGTAACCGGGAGGACGAGAATGAATGTTCAGAAGAAAATCCGAAAGGCGAGATATTCCGTAGTAAATCTGCAATAATGTGGCTCATTCGTGATACTACTTAGTGATACAACATTATAGAGAATCATGTTTTATATATCTGTTAAAAGTTAGTTACATAGACCAAGCTGTGAATCAATTTCTTTAAAACAAACACATGAGAAATGTATGTTCCAAACTATCATATACGTAATTCATAGTACACATTATTCACCTTGTCAATCCAGACTTTGACTTTAAACTAAAACATCCCCGTGTCTGAAATATCAGCATACGAATTTTTTTCACATTGAATTGTTTTCCTTTTTATTTATTAATCCAAAAGAAATCAAAGTACGAGCTATCCTTTTCTGAGGGGAAATTGAATGGATTATGTTATTGTTCTTACAGGTAAAACAAGTATACATCCGGTGGCGGTAACAGTCGTCGCGTGTTTCTTGCTGTCCGTTCTTTCAGGGGCGACCGTATTTATCTACAAAACGGGTAATTATTGTAATTTATCGTATCTTAAAATTATAAAAGTATAGCTAACACATAATGAATAAGAAAAGAAAAACAATATTTAAGAAAAGAATCTTCATGTTTTCATTTAAACGATCCAGTCGCAACTAAAACATTACAAACAGTTTTGGGACATTTTTTTTTTTTTGTAATGGTTTTATTTTTCCAAGTTTTTCATTACATATACATATACATAAACAAGACATTCACGCATTCTCACATATACACACACGGACATGGATTTAGCATTATCACAATCAATTGCATTGTCATCATAGTATCATCATCAACATATCATCATCATCATCATTCATCTTTATCATCGTCATCATCCTCTTTCATATATAATTATTCAATCATCATCATTGCAATAATCCATCATCATCCAAAATCTCCAATCATCATTGCATATGTATCATCATCAACATATAATTATCATCATCATCATATCTTCATCATCATACAATCATCACCATCATCATACAATCATCATCTTCAATTATAATCTTCACTCATCATTCTATATGTATCTTCATCAACTTATTATTATCATCATCATCATATCATCATCATCATTAATTCATAATGATATCATCATCATTCCAGATTTACAAACATTTTACAAATTTAAAATCCCTCACTTAATCGTTGTATACATCAATTCACATGTACAAACACAGCTTCAAAGTGAGTTATTCCATGTCCTTTATCAAATTACCAATAACAAAATATACTCAGGCATTCGCTCAAACTTACACACACACAATGCACAAATGATAGTCATTTGAATTAAGAAATATGAAAAGAAAAGAAAAGATAGAGAGAGAGAGAGAGAGAGAGAGAGAATGGAGATTGGTTACAGAAGAACAATTTATCACATTAACCTGTCGATCGTACAGTAACAGTTGTATTATATCAGCTCAATATACTTAGAGTATTCCTATCTATTACTGTTACCCCTTAATTGGTTTTCTACATATAAATCATGAAATTGAGGGTTTTATGGGCTATTAAGAAGGTTTTGCCACTTTTCCCAGTCTTTTTGGAAGGTATGTCTATGATTTTCATCTTTCCCATTCACAATATATTTCTGTATCTCATAAGTCTCTTTTATACAGTTTATAAGGCCATTTACTGATAGAGCTTTTTCTAGGCATCTTGCTTTATAAACTTATTATTCTATAATAAGAATAATTTGGTTATCTACCATGTATCGAGTTCTGGTTTGATCACATATACCAAAGATAAATGTTTCCTTATTAAAAGCAATTGGAATAAACAAAACATCTAATAAAAACTCAAAGTTTATTAATAAATTCTGAACTTGATTGCACTCCCATAGTGCATGCTCTATTGTTTCAATGTCTGATTTACAAAAATAACAATGAGGATTATCTACTATTCCAGCCCTGTACAGTTTTATCAACATCAAATAAAAGGAGACTAATATAAGTTTATTTAACCTGTTAAAGAACCCATGTATAAACGATGCTGTCACAATATTACTTTGTCTTCTGTCCTAAAGATTGCAGAAATAAGCGTATATTTGCACTCATAATTTCACGCATTATCAAAATGTGTTTTTAATAATCGAAATTACAAAATCAATGTCATTCTGAAAATATTTATTAATCAAATGTTAACATATATATATTAAATCGAAAATCCCGAGAGAGAAACGCCGCTATTGCAGAGAACACCATCAAATACGATGTGCTCATTTTAATTATTGCTTTTCTAAATTCATGTACATTCGTTAAACAACTGTTTCGGACTAAAAACTATATCTTACTTATGTTCGACCACTACTGGAATATGCATGTGACGTATGGGACAACTGCGGTGAAACAAATGCCCTGTTAATAGAAAAAAATCCATCTAGAAGCTGCAAGAATAGTCACAGGGCTGCCCACATTCACTAAAAAAGATTTCTTATATCAAGAAACTGGATGGTTACCCCTTTCGAAAAGAAGAGATGTATAGTAAATAACATTGTACCTAACATAATTTCTTACTGACTTATTACCAATGTATATTGGTAATATAGCTCCGTATAATTTGCGAAATGCACATTTACTGCGGGAACAGCACTTCCGTTTACAACTATCAAAAAATTCTTTCTTTCCTTCCATATTAAAATTCTGGAACAACTTGAACAACACTGTAAGAAACTCCACCTCACTAAATTCTTTCAAGTCTAATGTAAAAAAGTCTATGATGGTAAATAATTTGTTTAGCAAGCATTTCGTAAACTATGGACCTAGAAAATTAAATATACTCCTTTGTCGTCTTACCGTACCCCAACCCCGACCTCTCTCTCTCTCTCTCTCTCTCTCTCTCTCTCTCTCTCTCAATGAACCCAATTCATTAATAACATATTTATTTTCTTACCATCATGTGACAATTTTGTGTATTATTATATTTGTCTGTATTACGGGAGAAGTCAATTGATAAGTTGGAAAAACTTACCGACTAATCCCTTTGGTAATATGTTGTCAATAAAATATGTTTAAACTAAACTAACTGTTTCGGAAACCAGTGTGCATTTTACCTCGTGATGTGTTACTAATATAATGAACTTTATAGACTTTCAATAAGAAATAATTTTGATTTTTTGAATTGTTGTTAGGAAAGAAACGGTCTTTTACGATGCGCCTGGATGTTATGAGGGAAGGGCCCGCCTTGGATCCTTCGGAAACCTTCCGGTTGGATACTGTTACAGAAGAGCCAGAAATGAAATCATGATATTCGTGATATCAATGAGCTGAACCAGAAGCATCATTTCAATAACTCCACAGCAACAAAAACATTTGAAATTCAAGTAGTTTACTCACAAAATGGCAAACAGCAACTTGTTCAGATTGATAGGACGATATTTCTGAAAAGATTTCCGTAAAATATTAAAATAATTTATATTTTTTCCGGTTTCTGTCCTCCAAATATGAGGTAATTCGCATTAATGAAACGGCAAGCATCCGGAATCTAAACTAAAATACCGCATTCAGTTCATTCTGACATGCACGCATACTTTGTACATATGGAGGCAAGTCCTTAAATTACCCCGAGTCTTAATAGGATGTTAAAACAAAATAATACTAAACAAAACCGGTATTGGCTATAGATAGATATATTTATGGTATCTTCGACAGTATGGATATGCGATGAAAAACCTTTGGTTTGTTTATACAGTTGCAAGGCAGAACAACTACACATTTTCAAAATTTGATTTAGTTTACTTTGTTTTTGTACAACTTAAGGATAATTATCCCTGTATTTCATGTTGGTAACGTCTATGATTTAGTGTAATTTTAACTAAGACAATAGTGGGATATTATGATTTAAATGATCAAACAGCTATATGAATTGGTTTAAACGAAATAATAAACTAAAACACTTCTAGATTTACCTCAACCACAATTTCATACACACTTTAATAGTAGGGATTTTTTTAATAATGCTATTAACTGGACGCAACTCAAAAAGTGTTCTATTTAAGTTCAAGGGAAATTACTCTGCTATTCTTGTAGCAACAGCATGTCAGAAAACACGTGAAAGCAAAGACTGATTCAGACATGTGACCTAAAGGATAAGATTGTTATCGTGAAATTGATGAGACAAGTCTACGCTGTGTTGTCTATGTAGTTTTAGCCCATGCATACATCCTTGATTTCAATTATATGAGTTACATTCATAGGGGTGGTTCGAGATTTCAATGTTTCCATAATTGAGATTTTAACACATTGTTAAGATGAAGTCATAATTATCCTACGAAACATAATTGGGAAACCACCATTGAGAAATGTCTTTTGGAAAAATTTCTTACCAAGAAGCCTTGTTGCCAACAATTCGCTAGAAAATAAAATGACGGAAAAATATCAGTTCAGTACTGTAAATCAGTCTTATTTTTGCGAGCAGTTGATATCCCCGTTGATCGACGAAACATTTTTATTCGTATTTTTATGTCATGGATAATAACTATCAATATAGAAAAAAAACATCCTTACAATCGCGAAGTCGAACATTCGCAATATAATATATATGCTATGTTCTTGAAATGTGAAGAACGGGTGGTGCTGCTGGACGTACCAGTGTACAATGTACAGCTAATGGTGAGGAAGGCAGTGGGTTCTAAACCCCAGGCCAGGACGTCCCAAAGTCCTTAAAATGGTGTAGATGTTAATCCCTGCTTAACGTGCAGCATTTAATGACAACAACTGGTGCACCCATCGCCAGTATAATGTGACCGGGCGGAATGTTGTGCTGGGTGACTTCGGCATGGTATTTCATTGAGAAAGCGCTATGAAGTCGGCTTCAGATCCGCGCTATCACAAGGAGCAAATACACCACCTGCACACATACACATAAGGAGACACGCCATAAAATGACCCTAGCTGTTAATAGGATGTTAAACAATATAAAAACCAAAACCAACCCTTTGTCAGTATAGTGTTACCGGGCGGAATGCTGTATTTGGTATTTCAGTGAGATAGCACTATAAAGTCGGCACCAGATCCGCGCTGTCACAAGGAGGCAAATACACAAACATACCATGTCTCATGCACAACACACATAGAAGCACGTCCTTAAAAGACCTAAGCTGTTGATAGGACGTTACACAAAATAAAACCAAACCAAACCCATCGTCCTCGTGGCACTAAAGTGACCAATTGCAGGCGTGCATTTTAAAGATAATGTATTCCTCGTTAAAATTAAACACGATTCCGAACCGAAATAATATAACAAAGTATCAGTCTTGTTTCTACAACACTCCTGCCGATCCTCATATCAGCGTATAAATCCGATTATAATTTAATTATATTTATTTTTTCTCGTTAACAGGTTATTCTTCAAAATATCTTATCTCCTGTTATCGTCATACATGACGTGCAAGCGCACGTGCGCACGAGATATACTGGCAGGAACCGTCTAAGATTGATAACGTTGAAGTGATTCATGTATGTTTTTGAGTTATGCCGTACTTACTAAATGATGCTATAATTTTGCTGTGATGACGTTGAAATTCTTCATATAAATATTACATTACTGTTTTACTTCGTTCACTGTTTTTTACCCCGAGTTTAAATCTTTGTTCAGATGTTCTGACATCGCAAAAATAACCTTTATATGAAAGCGAGACCTGTCGGGATTTAGATGTACATTTCAGTTAGATTTATAACGTTTTAGATAAGAAACTTCCTAGATAATAAATAGAAGATGAAATTTTAAAAAGAAAGCCAATTGATCATTTACTGATCGCTATTTAAAAATGTACATTTCAACATGGTGTATTCAAAATGATTAATAAAAAATGTACGTCTTCAGATTCCGATTACATAATGGTTGATATGAAATAGCCAACACAACCATCAAGAATTAGCGAAAATGAAAATCCGGAACCTTTCGAGGGTTCTGTTTTTTCAACCCCTCCACATCGTGGGAAACGTTAACTGGAATATTATGAGAAAAATATTAAATTGGTATTTTCAAAGCAACTATTACTTAACTAAACAACTCACTACAGAACTTAACTGACTCATTACTAAATTAAACTATTTGTTACTGAACTAAATAACTCACTGCAAAACTAAACAAGTCACTATTGGACTGAACGTCTCGCTACTGAATTAAGCAATTGAGTACTGAACTAAACACCTGACTACTGAATTAAACACCTGACTACTGTACTAAACACCTGACTACTGAACCAAACACCTGACTACTGTACTAAACACCTGACTACTGAACCAAACATCTGACTACTGAACTAAACACCTGACTACTGAACATAACACCTGACTACTGAACTAAACACCTGACTACTGAACTAAATACCTGACTACTGACACAAACACCTGACGACTGACACAAACACCTGACTACTGAACCATACACCTGATTACTGCACTAAACACCTGACTACTGAACCAAACCCCTGACTACTGAACCCAACACCTGACTACTGAACTAAAGACCGGAGTACTGAACCAAACACCCGACTACTGACCCAAACACCTGACGACTGACCCAAACACCTGACTATTGAACCAAACACCTGACTACTGAACCAAACACCTGACTACTGAACTAAAGACCGGAGTACTGAACCAAACACCCGACAACTGACCCAAACACCTGACGACTGACCCAAACACCTGACTACTTAACCACACACCTGACTACTGAACAAAAAAATTTAATACTGAACTAAATACGGGAGTACTGAACCAAACCCCTGACTACTGAACTAAATACCGGAGTACTGAACGAAACACCTGACTACTTAACCACACACCTGACTACTGACCCAAACACCGGACACCTGACCCAAACACCGGACACCTGACCCAAACACCGGACACCTGACCCAAACACCTGATTACTGAACTAAACACTTGACTACTGAACTAAATACGGGAGTACTGAACCAAAAACTTTAATACTGAACTAAATACCTGACTACTGAACAAAAAAATTTAATACTGAACTAAACACTTGACTACTGAACTAAACACCTGACTACTGAACCAAACACCTGACTACTGAACTAAAGACAGGAGTACTGAACCAAACACCTGACAACTGACCCAAACACCTGACGACTGACCCAAACACCTGACTACTGAGTCATACACCTGATTACTGCACTAAACACCTGATTACTGAACCAAACACCTGACTACTGAACCAAACCCCTGACTACTGAACCAAACACCTGACTACTGAACCATACACCTGATTACTGCACTAAACACCTGACTACTGAACCAAACACCTGACGACTGACCCAAACACCTGACTACTGAACCATACAACTGATTACTGCACTAAACAACTGACTACTGAACCAAACACCTTACTACTGAACTAAACACATGACTACTGAACTAAACACCTGACTACTGAACCAAACACCTGACTACTGAACTAAACACCTGACTACTGAATCAAACATCTGACTACTGAACCAAACACCTGACTACTGAACCAAACACCTGACTACTGAACCAAACACCTGACTACTGAACTAAACACCTCACTACTGAACCAAACACATGACTTCTGAACTAAACACCTGACTACTGCAGCAAACACCTGACTACTGCAGCAAACACCTGACTACTGAACCAAACACCTGACTACTGAACTAAACACCTCACTACTGAACCAGACACATGACTTCTGAACTAAACACCTGACTACTGAATCAAACATCTGACTATTGAACCAAACACCTGACTACTGACCCAAACACCTGACTACTGAACCATACACCTGATTACTGCACTAAACACTTGACTACTGAACCAAACACCCGACCACTGAACCAAACACCTGACTACTTAACTAAACACCTGACTACTGAACCAAACACCCGACCACTGAACCAAACACCTGACTACCTGAACTAAATACCGGAGTACTGAACCAAACACCTGACTACTGACCCAAACTCCTGACGACTGACCCAAACACCTGACTACTGAGCCATACACCTGATTACTGCACTAAACACTTGACTACTGTGAACCATACACCTGATTACTGCACTAAACAACTGACTACTGAACCAAACACCTGACTACTGACCCAAACACCTGACGACTGATCCAAACACCTGACGACTGACCCAAACACCTGACTACTTAACCATACAACTGATTACTGCACTAAACAACTGACTACTGAACCAAACACCTTACTACTGAACTAAACACCTGACTACTGAACAAAACACCTGACTCCTGAACTAAACACCTGACTACTGCACCAAACACCTGACTACTGAACTAAACACCTGACTACTGAATCAAACATCTGACTATTGAATCAAACACCTGACTACTGAACCAAACACCTGATTACTGCACTAAACAACTGACTACTGAACCAAACACCTGACTACTGAACTACTGAACATAACACCTGACTACTGAACTAAACACCTGACTACTGCACCAAACGCCTGACTACCGAACCAAACATCTGACTACTGACCCAAACACCTGACGACTGACCCAAACACCTGACTACTGAACCATACACCCGATTACTGAACTAAACAACTGACAACTGAACCAAACACCTTACTACTGAACTAAACACCTGACTACTGAACTAAACACCTGACTACTGAACCAAACACCTGACTACTGAACTAAACACCTGACTACTGAACCAAACACCTGACTACTGAACCAAACACCTGACTACTGAACCAAACACCTGACTACTGAACCAAACACCTGACTACTGAACCAAACACCTGACTACTGAACCAAACACCTGACTACTGAACCAAACACCTGACTACTGAACCAAACACCTGACTACTGAACCAAACACCTGACTACTGAACCAAACACCTGACTACTGAACCAAACACCTGACTACTGAACCAAACACCTGACTACTGAACCAAACACCTGACTACTGAACCAAACACCTGACTACTGAACCAAACACCTGACTACTGAACCAAACACCTGACTACTGAACCAAACACCTGACTACTGAACCAAACACCTGACTACTGAACCAAACACCTGACTACTGAACCAAACACCTGACTACTGAACCAAACACCTGACTACTGAACCAAACACCTGACTACTGAACCAAACACCTGACTACTGAACCAAACACCTGACTACTGAACCATACACCTGATTACTGCACTTAACACTTGACTAGTGAACCAAACACCTGACTACTGAACCAAACACCTGACTACTGGCCCAAACACCTGACGACTGATCCAAACACCTGCCGACTGACCCAAACACCTGACTACTGAACCAAACACCTTACTACTGAACCAAACACCTGACTACTGCACTAAACACCTGACTAGTGAACCAAACACCTGACTACTGAACCAAAAATCTGACTACTGAACAAAACACCTGACTACTGAACCAAACACCTGACGACTGACCCAAACACCTGACGACTGACCCAAACACCGGACTACTGAACCATACACCTGATTACTGCACTAAACACTTGACTACTGAACCCAACACCTGACTACTGAACCAAACACCTGACTACTAAACTAAACAACTCACTACTGAACCAAACACCTGACTACTGAACCAAACACCTGATTACTGCACTAAACACCTGACTACTGAACCAAACACCTGACGACTGACCCAAACACCTGGCTACTGAACCATACACCTGATTACTGCACTAAACACTTGACTACTGAACCCAACACCTGACTACTGAACCAAACACCTGACTACTACCTGATTACTGCACTTAACACTTGACTAGTGAGCCAAACACCTGACTACTGAACCAAACACCTGCCTACTGAACCAAACACCTGACTACTGAACTAAACACCGGAGTACTGAACCAAACACCTGACTACTGACCCAAACACCTGACGACTGCTCCAAACACCTGACGACTGACCCAAACACCTGGCTACTGAACCATACACCTGATTACTGCACTAAACACCTGACTACTGAACCAAACACCTGACGACTGACCCAAACACCTGATTACTGAATCAAACACCTGACTACTGAACCATACACCTGATTACTGCTCTAAACACCTGCCTACTGAACCAAACACCGGACTACTGAACCAAACACCTGACTACTGAACTAAATACCGGAGTACTGAACCAAACACCTGACTACTGACCCAAACTCCTGACGACTGATCCAAACACCTGACGACTGAACCAAACTCCTGACTACTGAACCATACACCTGATTACTGCACCTAACACTTGACTAGTGAACCAAACACCTGACTACTGACCCAAACACATGACGACTGATCCAAACACCTGACGACTGACCCACACACCTGACTACTGAACCATACACCTGATTACTGCGCTAAACACCTGACTACTGAACCAAACACCGGACTACTGAACCAAACACCTGACTACTGAACTAAACACCGGAGTACTGAACCAAACACCTGAATCCTGACCCAAACACCTGACGACTGACCCAAACACCTGATTACTGAACCAAACACCTGACTACTGAACAATACACCTGATTACTGCACTTAACACTTGACTAGGGAACCAAACACCTGACTACTGAACCAAACACCTGCCTACTGAACCAAACACCTGACTACTGAACTAAACACCGGAGTACTGAACCAAACACCTGACTACTGACCCAAACTCCTGACGACTGATCCAAACACCTGACGACTGAACCAAACTCCTGACTACTGAACCATACACCTGATTACTGCATTAAACACTTGACTACTGAACCAAACACCTGACTACTGAACTAAATACGGGAGTACTGAACCAAACACCTGACTACTGACCCAAACACATGACGACTGATCCAAACACCTGACGACTGACCCACACACCTGACTACTGAACCATACACCTGATTACTGCACTTAACACTTTACTAGTGAACCAAACACCTGACTACTGAACCAAACACCTTACTACTGAACTAAACACCTGACTACTGAACTAAACACCTGACTACTGCACCAAACACATGACTACTGAACAAAACACCTGACTACTGGACTAAACACCGGAGTACTGAACCAAACACCTGAATACTGACCCAAACACCTGACGACTGACCCAAACACCTGACTACTG
>NW_018408918.1:0-116919 GCF_002113885.1 Mizuhopecten yessoensis
GTGATACAGGTATATCAGTTTGATCAGACAGATACTGGAGGTAATAAGTGGTACAGGTATGTCTGTATGATAAGATAGATACAGGAGGTAATTAGTGATACAGGTATGTCTGTATGATAAGATAGATACAGGTGGTAATTAGTGATACAGGTTTGTCAGTATGATAAAACAGACACTGGAGGTAATTAGTGATACAGGTATGCCAGTATGATAAGATAGATACAGGAGGTAATTAGTGATACAGGTATGTCTGTATGATAAGATAGATACGGGAGGTAATTAGTGATACAGGTATGTCGGTATGATAAGATAGAAACAGGTGGTAATTAGTGATACAGGTTTGTCAGTATGATAATTTAGTTACAGGAGGTAATTAGTGATGCAGGTATGTTGGTATGATAAGATAGATACAGGAGGTAATTAGTGATACATGTATGTCAGTATGATAAGATAGATGCAGGAGGTAATTAGTGATACATGTATGTCAGTATGATAAGATAGAAACTGGAGGTAATTAGTGATACGGGTATGTCAGTATGATAAGATAGATGGTATGATAAGATAGATACTGGAGGTAAATAGTGATACAGGTATGTCTGTATGATAAGATAGATAGAGGAGGTAATTAGTGATAAAGGTATGTCAGTATGATAAGATAGAAACAGGTGATAATTAGTAACACAGGTATGTCGGAATGATAAGATAGATACAGGAGTTAATTAGTGATACAGGTATGTCAGTATAATAAGATAGATACAGGAGGTAATTAGTGATACAGGTATGTTGGTATGATAAGATAGATAGAGGTGGTAATTAGTGATACAGGTATGTCAGTATGATAAGATAGAAACAGGTGGTAATTAGTGATACAGGTATGTCTGTATGATAAAATAGAAACAGGTGATAACTAGTGACACAGGTATGTCGGTATGATAAGATAGATACAGGAGGTAATTAGTGATACAGGTTTGTCAGTATGATAAGACAGATACATGAGGTAATTAGTGATACAGGTGTGTCTGTATGATAAGATAGAAACAGGTGATAATTAGTGACACAGGTATGTCGGTATGATAAGATAGATACAGGTGATTATTAGTGATACAGGTATATCAGTTTGATCAGACAGATACTGGAGGTAATTAATGGTACAGGTATGTCTGTATGATAAGATAGAAACAGGAGGTAATTAGTGATACAGGTATGTCTGTATGATAAGATAGATACAGGTGGTATTTAGTGATACAGGTGTGTTAGTATGATAAAACAGACACTGGAGGTAATTAGTGATACAGGTATGTATTAGTGATACAGGTATGTATTAGTGATACAGGTATATCGGTATGATAAGATAGAAACAGGTGATAACTAGTGACACAGGCATGTCGGTATGATCAGATAGATACAGGAGGTAATTAGAGTTACAGGTATGTCAGTATAATAAGATAGATACAGGAGGCAATTAGTGATACAGGTATGCCGGTATGATAAGATAGAAACAGGTGATAATTAGTGACACAGGTATGTCAGTATGATGAGATAGATACCGGAGGTAATTAGGGATGCAGGTATGTTGGTATGATAAGATAGATACAGGAGGTAATTAGTGATACAGGTATGTCAGTATGATAAGATAGATACAGGAGGTAATTAGTGATACATGTATGTCTGTATGATAAGATAGAAACAGGTGATAATTAGTGACACAGGTATGTTGGTATGATAAGATAGACACAGGAGGTAATTAGTGATACAGGTATGTTGGTATGATAAGATAGAATTAGGTGATAGTTACTGACACAGTTATGTTGGTATGATAAGATAGAAACAGGTGATAATTAGTGACACAGGTATGTTGGTATGATAAGATAAATACTGGAGGTAATTATTTGTACATGTATATCAGTATGATCAGACTGATACTGAAGATAATTAGTGATACATGTATGACAGATACAGAAGGTAATTAGTGATACAGGTATTTCGTTACGATTAGACATATACTGGAGGTTATTTCTGATACAGGTATGTCAGTATGATGAGACAGATACTAAAGGTTATTAGTGATCCAGGTATGTCGGTATGATTAGACAGATGCTAAAGGTTATTAGTGATGCAGGTATGGCAGTATGATGGGACAGATACTGAAGGTGAATAGTGATACAGGTATTTCGTTACGATTAGACATATACTGGAGGTTATTTCTGATACAGGTATGTCATTATTATAAGATAGAAACTGGAGGTAATTAGAGATGAAGGTATGTCAGTATGAATAGACAGATACTAAAGGTAATAAGTGATATAGGTATGTCAGTATGATAAGGTAGATACTGAAGGTAAATATGGATACAGGTATGTCAGTTTGATAAGACAGATGCTGAAGGTAAATAGTGATAGAGGTATGTCATTATGATAAGATAGAATTAGGTGATAGTTACTGACACAGTTATGTTGGTATGATAAGATAGATGCAGGAGGTAATTAGTGATCCAGGTATGTCTGTATGATTAGACAGATACATAAGGTAAATAGTGATAGAGGTATGTCATTATGAGGAGGTAATTAGTGATACGGGTATCGGGTATGTCAGTATGATAAGACAGATACTGGAGGTAATTAGTGATACAGGTATGTCAGTTTGATAAGACAGATACTGAAGGTAAATAGTGATACAGGTATGTCATTATGATAAGATAGAAACAGGTGATAATTAGTGATACAGGTATGTCAGTATGATAAGACAGATACATGAGGTAATTAGTGATACAGGTATTTCAGTATGATGGGACAGATACTAAAGGTAATAAGTGATACAGGTATGTCAGTATGATAAGACAGATACTGGAGGTAATTAGTGATACAGGTATGTCAGTATGATAAGATAGAAACAGGTGATAATTAGTGATACAGGTATGTCAGTATGATAAGACAGATACATGAGGTAATTAGTGATACAGGTATGTCAGTATGATCAGACAGATACTGAAAGTAAATAGTGATACAGGTATGTCAGTATGATAAGATAGAAACAGGTGATAATTAGTGATACAGGTATGTTAGTATGATAAGACAGATACATGAGGTAATTAGTGATACAGGTATGTCAGTATGATCAGACAGATACTGAAAGTAAATAGTGATACAGGTATGTCAGTATGATAAGATAGAAACAGGTGATAATTAGTGACACAGGTATGTCGGTATGATAAGATAAATACTGGAGGTAATTATTTGTACATGTATATCAGTATGATAAGACTGATACTGAAGGTAATTAGTGATACATGTATGACAGATACAGAAGGTAATTAGTGATACAGGTATTTCGGTACGATTAGACATATACTGGAGGTTATTACTGATACAGGTATGTCAGTATGATGAGACAGATACTAAAGGTTATTAGTGATACAGGTATGTCAGTATGATGGGACAGATACTGGAGGTAATTAATGATACAGGTATGTCAGTGTGGTAAGGCATATACTGGAGGTAATTTGTGATACAGGTATGTCAGTATGATCAGACAGATACTGAAGGTTATTAGTGATCCGGGTATGTCAGTATGATTAGACAGATACTGGAGGTAATTAGTGGTACAGATATGTCAGTATGATGAGATAGATACTGGAGGTAAATAATGATACAGGTATGTCAGTATGATAAGATAGACGCCGGAGGTAATCAGTGATACGGGTATGTCAGTATGATCAGGCAGATACTGTAAGGTAATTAGTGATACAGGTATGACGGTATGATAAAAAAGATACAGGAGGTAATCAGTGATACAGGTATGTCATTATGATAAGATTGATACAGGTGGTAATTAGTGATACAGGTTTGTCAGTATGATAAAATAAATACTGGAGGTAATTATTTATACAGGTATGTCAGTATGATAAGACAGATACTGAAGGTAATTAGTGATACGGGTATCGGGTATGTCAGTATGATAATGCAGATACTGAAGGTAATAAGTGATACAGGTATGTCAGTATGATGAGACAGATACTAAAGGTTATTAGTGATACAGGTATGTCAGTATGATAAGATAGATACATGAGGTAATTAGTGATACAGGTAAGTCAGTGCGATCAGACAAATACTGAAGGTAAATATGGATACAGGTATGTCAGTATGATAAGATAGAAACAGGTGATAATTAGTGATACAGGTATGTCAGTATGATTAGACAGATACATGAGGTAATTAGTGATACAGGTATGTCAGTATGATAAGACAGATACATGAGGTAATTAGTGATACAGGTAAGTCAGTACGATCAGACAAATACTGAAGGTAAATATGGATACAGGTATGTCAGTATGATAAGATAGAAACTGGAGGTAATTAGTGATGCAGGTATGTCAGTATGATAGGATAGAAACAGGTGATGATTAATGATATAGGTATGTCAGTATGATAAGACAGATACATAAGGTAATTAGTGATACAGGTATGTCTGTATGATTAGACAGATACTGGAGGTAATTAGTGGTACAGATATGTCAGTATGATAAGGTAGATACTGAAGGTAATAAGTGATACAGGCATGTCAGTATGATAAGACAGAAACTGGAGGTAATTAGTGATACAGGTAAGTCAGTACGATCAGACAAATACTGAAGGTAAATATGGATACAGGTATGTCAGTATGATAAGATAGATACTGGAGGTAAATAATGATACAGGTATGTCAGTATGATCAGATAGACGCAGGAGATAATTAGTGATACAGGTATGTCTGTATGATAAGACAGATACTGGAGGAAATTAGTGATACGGGTATGTCAGTTTGATAAGACAGAAACTGGAGGTAATTAGTAATACAGGTATGTCTGTATGATAAGACAGATGCTGGAGGTAATTAGTGATACGGGTATGTCAGGTAATTAGTGGTACAGATATGTCAGTATGATAAGGTAGATACTGAAGGTAATAAGTTATACAGGCATGTCAGTATGATAAGACAGAAACTGGAGGTAATTAGTAATACAGGTATGTCTGTATGATAAGACAGAGACTGGAGGTAATTAGTGATACGGGTATGTCAGTTTGATAAGACAGAAACTGGAGGTAATTAGTAATACAGGTATGTCTGTATGATAAGACAGAGACTGGAGGTAATTAGTGATACGGGTATGTCAGGTAATTAGTGGTACAGATATGTCAGTATGATAAGGTAGATACTGAAGGTAATAAGTTATACAGGCATGTCAGTATGATAAGACAGAAACTGAAGGTAATTAGTGATACAGGTATGTCAGTATGATAAGATAGATACTGGAGGTAAATAATGATACAGGTATGTCAGTATGATAAGATAGACGCAGGAGGTAATTAGTGATACAGGTATGTCTGTATGATAAGACAGATACTGGAGGTAATTAGTGATACGGGTATGTCAGTTTGATAAGACAGAAACTGGAGGTAATTAGTGATACAGGTATGACGGTATGATAAAATAGATACAGGAGGTAATTAGTGATACAGGTATATCAGTATGATAAGATAAATACTGGAGGTAATTATTTATACAGGTATGTCAGTATGATAAGACAGAAACTGGAGGTAATTAGTGATACAGGTATGACGGTATGATAAAATATATACAGGAGGTAATTAGTGATACAGGTATGTCAGTATGATCAGACAGATACTGGAGGTAATTAGTGATACAGGTATGACGGTATGATAAAATAGATACAGGAGGTAATTAGTGATACAGGTATGTCAGTATGATAAGATAAATACTGGAGGTAATTATTTATACAGGTATGTCAGTATGATAAGACAGAAACTGGAGGTAATTAGTGAAACAGTTATGTCAGTATGATAAGGTAGATACTGAAGGTAATAAGTGATACAGGTATCTCAGTATGATGGGACAGATACTAAAGGTTATTAGTGATAAAGGTATGTCAGTATGATAAGATAGAAACAGGTGATAATTAGTGATACAGGTATGTCAGTATGATAAGACAGATACATGAGGTAATTAGTGATACAGGTATGTCATTATGATCAGACAGATACTGAAGGTAAATAGTGATACAGGTATGTCAGTATGATAAGATAGAAACAGGTGATAATTAGTGATACAGGTATGTCAGTATGATAAGACAGATACATGAGGTAATTAGTGATACAGGTATGTCAGTATGATCAGACAGATACTGAAGGTAAATAGTGATACAGGTATGTCAGTATGATAAGATAGAAACAGGTGATAATTAGTGATACAGGTATGTCAGTATGATAAGACAGATACATGAGGTAATTAGTGATACAGGTATGTCAGTATGATCAGACAAATACTGAAGGTAAATAGTGATACAGGTATGTCAGTACGATAAGATAGAAACTGGAGGTAATTAGTGATGCAGGTATGTCAGTATGATCATAATGACATACCTGTATCACTATTTACCTTCAGTATCTGTCTGATCATACTGACATACCCGTATCACTAATTACCTCATGTATCTGTCTTATCATACTGACATACCTGTATCACTATTTACCCTCAGTATCTGTCTGATCATAATGACATACCTGTATCACTAATTACCTCATGTATCTGTCTTATCATACTGACATACCTTTATCACTAATAACCTTTAGTATCTGTCCCATCATACTGAGATACCTGTATCACTTATTACCTTCAGTATCTGTCCCATCATACTGAGATACCTGTATCACTTATTACCTTCAGTATCTACCTTATCATACTGATATACCTGTATCACTAATTACCTCCAGTTTCTATCTTATCGTACTGACATATCTGTATCACTATTTACCTTCAGTATTTGTCTGATCATACTGACATACCCGTATCACTAATTACCTCCAGTATCTGTCTTATCATACTGACATACCTGTATCAGGTATGTCAGTATGATAAGACAGAAACTGGAGGGAATTAGTGATACAGGTATGTCAGTATGATAAGGTAGATACTGAAGGTAATAAGTGATACAGGTATCTCAGTATGATGGGACAGATACTGAAGGTAATAAGTGATAAATACTGAAGGTAAATATGGATACAGGTATGTCAGTATGATAAGATAGAAACTGGAGGTAATTAGTGATACAGGTATGTCAGTATGATAAGTTAGAAACTGGAGGTAATTAGTGATGCAGGTATGTCAGTATGATAAGACCGATACTCGAGGTAATTAGTGATACGGGTGTATCGGTATGATAAGACAGATACTGGAGGTAATTAGAGATATATGTATTTTGTAAACAAAAGATACATACTGGAGGTTAATAGATAGGATATTTACCTTTTGATTACGACAATAAAAGCTTCATTATACTGAAACCCTGTGCTGTTAGTTGGATCGTCATCATTCGAAATTTATCATGACAGCCATGATATTTGGAGTAAGCTCTTGAACAACTCGGGTATGCAAAAAAAAAAGATGTAACTATCAAGAAAGGGAACGTTCACTTCTGCAAAGTCGAAACTGTGCAGCTTGGAAGGAACTTGTCCCTGTTGGTCACGTTTTTAGTTAAGATCGAGGAAAACGGTTTAAGCAGAAGAGACTGTAGTGCCCTTGATTTTCAAACTCCGGAGGGTATTCACAGTACGATCGAGATGGTAAAAATATCTTGTCATTTAAAGACCGCCCTTCTACAATTTATCTGAATGTGAAACTGAAAGACATGGCTAGGTTTTGATAATCTTAATTCAGCGACCTTTGAAAACAAAAAACAAATTGGTCAGAAGAAAGCACATTTTTTTCCCAAAATTATTGCTTGTTGGAAATTCTTGCCACCGAACTCAACGAAGCTATTGTCGTTCTTGTGCTTGTCAGAAGGTTTCATAATAAGAATACGAAGGCGTTCCATCAGTTTGGTATCAGGTACTGTATGTAGGGTAGTATAAAAGGTCGAAAAGTCAAGTGTCAGCTCTCTTTTAGAAAGAAACTTCGGGTAATAATAGCACAAAACAGCAGCATAATTACATTTTTAAGGAGGTACATTTGCATTGGTACATACAGCATGTAAATGTTTGAATAGTTTGTGGCATATGTCAACTGGGTTTTAACGTATAAAGGAACGGCGAGGATATAGATAAGATACGGGCCTTGGTAGACTGGGTATAACATTTATAAATGTATATGTATGGATGATCCAAATTTAATTGAAGAAACAAATTTATTTTTCATGGACTTAAGATAAGGTACAGGTGTGTAAACATTTTGAGTATATTTAGTGAAGCGTTCAAGTCACATGAGCTAATATACACATAATAGAAATTCTCATTCCTTATAAATGTGATGTTAATGAATTATACAGTCAACTAGCAATACTTATAGTTAGAGTGCAAGGTAAACCTTAATCTCTTAATCTTTAAAATACTGGTGTATATTTTTAAAATGTATTGTCGTTACTTATTATATGTTATACGATTTAACAATTATTGGGAAATTCTATTTTTAAATTAACTCTCATTTACATAATTGGACACTCAGATATCATCCTTTAGTATTATAATATTAATGACATTGAATTCTCAACCCCGATCTTAATATACCATTGAGCTGTACAACAAGTATGACGATTTTGATTATCCGATATTTAACTTTCCCTTTCTTGAGAGTAGCTTTTACTGCTTCCTAGAACCCGGTTACATGTCATGTCATGGCACTGTGTTGTATCTTTGAGCAAGATACTTGACTCAGCTTGTTCCAGTCTACTCAGCTGTAGATGAGTACGTGATTGGGCAGTGCTAGAATTGTAGAATGCTAGCTGTGAGCGCCGAAACGGCAGCACCGGCTGTATGCTCCCCAGGGAGTTGAGATAGATATTGGCTGGTTGCAAAGGCCCTATAACCACTGAATAAGCGCTAAATAAGAACATCGAATTCTTATTATTATTATATGTGGATTTCTGACGGACAAACTTACATCACATGGTTAACAAAGATGAAGGTTGATGTTGACAAGTTGTTTTGCTGTTTTTCTGTCTCTACCCAGGTTCTCGTTATTAGAACGCGGGCTACTTGGATGTGACCAAGATTTTTATGGCAGCTGTCGTCCATGAGACAAAATAGGCTTGCCCTTCCGGAACACATGGTCTTTTCAAGACTCTCTCTATAACATATTTCTTTGTTGACCTTTTTTATAAACCCTCTTGAACCTTACAACATTAATTGACCACATCGATGGTGTATACCCTCTTGACCTTACAACATTAATTGACCACATCGATGGTATAAACACTCTTGACCTTACAACATTAATTGACCACATCGATGGTGTGTACCCTCTTGACCTTACAACATTAATTGACCACATCGATGGCGTATACCCTCTTGACCTTACAACATTAATTGACCACATCGATGGTGTGTACCCTCTTGACCTTACAACATTAATTGACCACATCGATGGTATATACCCTCTTGACCTTACAAAATTAATTGACCACATCGATGGTATATACCCTCATGACCTTACAACATTAATTGACCACATCGATGGTATAAACACTCTTGTCCCTAACAATTCCAAGACATTACAGGCTAGTTCAGCGCTTTTCTCGATCAATGCTTTCAATACGACCAGCGCTGTACGATGTGCAGGACAATTTCGATCTTTCTATCAAGAGCCTTTCTTTCCTCTTAGTTACAATTTCCTGATGTCCAAATCTGCAATGTTTACAGAACATGTCGCAGTAGATTCGGTATTCAAAATCTTGCTCCAAAATTCATGATTGCCTTGCTGTATACAGACAAACTTTAACACACAGAAATGCTCGATAAAGGATATGGTCAAGTTTGGTGATATGCTATTTTTCGATGTGATGTGAATGTCGACGATTTTGCTGATGCTCGTTATTGGCCCTTGGTGTTCCGGTGTCACTACCCAAGTTCTCGTTATTGGCCCTTGGTGTTCCGGTGTCACTACCCCAGTTCTCGCTATAAGGACGGGACACTACTTGGATTTGACCTAGATTTACATTACTATAATCGACATTTCCCTTTCCGAAATATCTTTTTTGTTCTCCATCTCCTTTTCAAGGGTCTGCAGGTAAATGTTTCCTTGTTCACATTTTGCCCTTCTTTTAGATAACGAGTTTGAATTCCGGTTTTTCTATTGTTTCGGTATTCTTTTTTTTTCTATGATAGCAACTGTTACTCCTTATATTATTGTTTATTTTGATACCAGCATTCAATCCTTACTGCCAATCCTTATATTATACTATTAATTTTACTATTGAGTGTCATTTGTTGCTGCCACACTATTTATGATATGGAAAATTCTAAAACCGTAAAGTTATGATATTTATATACAGTATTAACCCTTAATCGCCATAATCATGATGTTATGAATTAGCGATAGTTATCTTATTACTATTAGTACCACTGTCAATCTTTTTAACTATTGTACTAATTATGCCATTGGATATAATTGTATTGTTGATTATATTCACAACTCTTAATTCTTATATAAACTATCAATCCTTATAATGTTACTGGTAATTATAATACCTTATTTGAGTCATTAAAGTCATATTATAATGTTAATATATTTCAACTGTCGGTCTATGTTTCTAGTATTGTATATACGAGGTCTTGGGAGGTGCGAGGTGTTGTTTTCAGGATATATATAATTTAGAGTGGTTTGGGAGAGTACCTCAAGTGTATATGAGTTTTGAGGCGGTTTGTGGTATTGTTTCGAGAAAATATGATATTCGAGGCGATGTGGAGTAGTACTTTAGTATATATGAGGCTTGATGAGGTGTGTGGTAGTCTTTCGAATATATACATGTTTGATATTTGAGGAGGTTCGGAGTAGTATTTCAAGTATAAACAGTGTATGAGGTTTGAGGTTGTGTCAGGTGGTGTTAGGAGAAGATATTATATTTGAGTCGATGCGGGGTAGTGTATCAAGCATGTATGATATTTGGATTATTACGGGATTAGCAATGCAAGGTATACAGTATATGAGGTTTGAGGATGTGTCGGGTAGTGTCTTAGGAAGATGTCATATTTGAGGCGGCGTGGGGTAGTGAATCGTGTATACATGAGGTTTGAGAAGGTGAGTGGTAGTCTTTTGAATATATATGATATTTGAGGAGGTTTGGGAAGTTCTCAAGTCTATATGAGGTTTGAGGATATATAGGGTATTGATTTGTGTATATTTGTTATCCAGAATATTTGGGTAGTTCTTCAAGTATATATGAAGTTTGAGTAGGTGTAGGTAATGTTTTGAGTATAATTGAAAATTGAGGAGGTGTGGGTAGAATATCGAATATAAATGTCATTTGAAGCGATTAGTGGTATAAACGAGGTTTGAGATGGTTGTGGGAAGTCTTTCGGGTAAAAATCCCGTTCGAAATGATGTGGAGTAGTGTTTCGGGTATGTATGAAGTTCGAGGTGGTGGGAGTAGTGTTTCCGACTTATGTGATAGTCAAGGAAGTGATGGGTAGTGTTTCGAGTATATATGGTATTATAAGTGTTTATAAGGTTTGAACATGTGCTAGTAGTATTTCATGCATATATGAGGTTTGAGGAGTGTTAGGGTAGTGTTTAGAGTATATAATATATTTGAAATGTGGGATTGATATTTTTGAGGAGGTTGGAACTGTTACGAGTATAGATGATGTTTGTGACATGTAGGAACATTTTCAAGTATATATTAGGTTTCGGCAATAAAAGGAGTACATTGTAGAACGTGTAAACATGAAGTTGGAGGCGGTGTATCGTTACATCAGGCTTGTAGCTCTGTTGTGCGGTAATACATAAGGTTTGAGATTATATAGGGCAATATTGTAGTAATACATAAGGTTTGAGATATCATAGTAATAAATTATGTTTGAGATTAAACAAGGCAATGTGAAGGGCATGCGTTATGTTTGAGGCGGTGTAAGGTTACGTTAGGTTTGTGGCTGTGTAGGCTAATGTTGCAGGTATCCATAAGATTTTAAGCGGTGTAAGGTAATATACCGCGTATACATGAAGTTTGAGGGGGGGTAGGACCATGTTTCGGGTATAACGAAGGTTTTAGGTGGTAAAAGATATTTTTGAAGTTGTGTTGCGTAGTATTGCAAGTACATGTATACATCAAGTTTATAGCTGTTTTGTGTAGTGCTGCGAGTATACGTTAAGTTTATAATTGTGTGGGGGAAATGTCGCGGGTAAACCTAAGTTTTATTATTGTGAATGGTAATAATGCTGGAATACTTATTTTTTTCGATTGTGTGGGGTTGCCGAGGAGAAGTTATTGTTATTTATGTACATGTTTCATGAGGTCTGCTCGGTGCGGGTGATCACCTAACCGGTACACCTTGCAGTACTGCGACCAGGAGTGTCAGTTGCAGGGTACATGTGATTGTATTTTACTATAGCGTGTATGATGGGTATACGAGGCGGTGATGAGATCATGACAACATTGTTAATTCACCGTAAACCAACACTATAATAGATAAGGTCAAGTGAAATATATACAGGGGTTACGAAGGGGGCAGTTTCGGGTTTGTTAGGAAGCGCGGTAGTCTAGTTGTAGAACGCATGGCTCGTGACCGAAGGGTTGCGGGTACGAGTCACGTCACAGCATTGTGTTGTATCTTTGAACAAGATACTTTACTCCGCTTGTTCCAGTCTACTCAGCTGAGAAATGTATTGGCTGGCTGCAAAGGCCCTATAACCACGGATTATAATTTGTAAACCGCTTTGAGACGACCTACGACCTAGATTGTGATAAAGCGGTATATAAGAACCTCGAATTATGAATTATTGTTATTATTATTTGTAGGAAAAATATTGCATTCGGTTAGTATGGGTTGATCTTTCACACTGCGCAGTGGACACTAATTTCGGTATAGGACTCGTACAACTAAACCCTTTACTCTATGCTATTACTTAGTGTTTGAGCTAGTAGTTTAATATTTGAAGTTCAATAATAGTGATATCTGTCTAGATTCATAGATGCATACCTGACATAGGTTTCAAACGGCACTTTTCTTAGGTTAATAGCATATAAGTGCGCTACAGGCTTCTGTTTTTGTCAACCGGAAGTTTACAAGCCAAACCGATGAAGGGGTACGGGAAATTCTCCTGACGTTTGACCCACTATAAATCCGCCAATACATATTAAAATCTACTAAAACCATCAAAGTTGAATATCTATAAATTTCATTCAAAAAAATATGCCAACAATTACACATTTAAACTACTCATTTTCGGAAGAACTGTTTTAACTGGAACAAATGTTGAGTAGGGATTGCAATTGTATGAAACACTTGCTTATTGGCTGATTTAGTTGTGTGAGTCCTGAATGAGTTTGTTTCCGGATTTTGGTTTATAATATAGACTTTATTTATTTCACAACAATTATGAAACAAGTAAGTTCAACTTGGCCCGGATGTTAGCGCCCGGTGAGGGATTTATCTCCTGTATGCTATACATTGCTAACTTTCGATGATTATTTGTGATTGTTGAG
This sequence comes from Mizuhopecten yessoensis, assembly GCF_002113885.1. Classification (NCBI taxonomy): domain Eukaryota; kingdom Metazoa; phylum Mollusca; class Bivalvia; order Pectinida; family Pectinidae; genus Mizuhopecten; species Mizuhopecten yessoensis. Next base: position 13,469 of record NW_018408918.1, read on the forward strand.
ATCCGGTTCTAGTTTAAGATTGAAGTATTTTCAAACAGGACTTTGATTTAAGGTTTGAAGTGTTTAATGTTAGAAGCAAAACCGGCGTTAGACCTAGATTTATTATCCTGTTTACCAATATTTTATTTTTGAAGGATGTTACAAATGTGTGCAGGAGGAGAAGAGGATGGGGGGATTTAAAATCCCATAAATATTGCAAAATTAAGAAGTCATTAGGGCTTTTCCTGACATTATCAAGTAAACGATTTTGATCCGCGTTCTGTTGTATAGATTACATAACCCCCCTCTGTTTATCCCTCCCTTTCAAACTCCCTAATCCTCACAAGAGAGTGCTTATTCGTCCTTAATCCTCACTAGAGAGGCCAATACATTCCTAATCTTCAGATGTTTCATCAAAAGGTAATTAGACAGGATCTAATACCTTTCTTAACCTGATCATATTCTGTGTTGCTTATAATTTCAATTTTTTTTCTCTCCACATTTTGAGGTGACCTTTGTTTTCTAAGTTCAGTTTCTTGCAATATCTGATTATAATCCGATTGTCAAAGGTTGCATTCTGTCATTAAATTGCACAAATGCATTTTTTTTAACAAATTCAAACGCAAAGACGAGTTAAAGCGTTTGCGAGCAGACCGGTAGGTGCACGTGGTAGTAACTTTGTCTTATCTTCCTTTGAAAGATTCATGGCGTCTACTGTCGAACATTACCACGTAACAGTGGTGAAGCGACTATCCAAATAGCTTGGAACACACACGGATATTTTGCAAGTTTTTACATTTATTGGATATTTGTGTGATGAACACACACCGAAGTGATATATATAGTATATGTGTCTTCAGTACGACGCGATATTTAGCTGTGCAGTTAAAAACTTATTGTTATTATTATTGAAATGCACCGGAGAAAATGTAATGTAATATGCATTTGGTTGTTATTAAGATTTGAGAAGAAACATATGGTTTACGCTATGCACGTGTTTCACGGACATTTCGAGGGAATAGATTTCACGATGAGAAGCCATCGACCCAGTAAACCAAATTTCTACAGCCATTAATAACAACGATCATCGCTTATTATTATTATTATTATTATTATCATCATTAACATAAGTGGTCCACTTCTCCATCACTTTTAGGTGCCCAAGTTTATTTTTTTCAGAGCTTTCATCTTTGGTCTTTCATTTGCAGTATTAAATATGTGCAAAGGGCACGTTCAGTAGAATACGTTTATAGTTTGAAGTATAATGCGCATTTGGCTTTCGAAATCCATATGCATATTTTTGAGAACCACGTTTGGTAGAACTATTCTATAATTTTAAAGTACAATGCACAATTAAACATAAGGATATATTTCGTTGCAATGTACAGATCTTTACGAAGCTAACTTTCCATCTATTGAATGACGTGTTGAGGTCTGCCATCACTTCACTAAAAGTTTCATTTAATATTGCTATGGTATGAATCCCTGTTAAATAATCAATGGAAATACACTGTATGAAGTAAAAACACATTTTTGAACAATTGATAAATCGATGCAGAAAGCCAAACATAGAACACATTTTAAGGATCCCTGGATTGTGCTTTTTCCTATCTACGGTAACCTCCCCTTAACTTCCGTTTGGAAATCCGCTGACCAGGTAGCTCAAACGGTTAGAACGATAGTATAACAATTTGAATTCCATGGTTCGAATCCCGCATCATGTGGCATTGTTACCTATTTAGGAATCATTGGTGGTACTTAAGACTGAAAAAATAAAAAAATAATCTTTTAAGTATTACGAAATGAACAAGAGAATACCAAAGTGTCAACAAATGCATGATTCGAACTCAAAACCGATTAACAAGAAAGATTGACAAGGAAACCTTTGAAAAATTACAAGGAGACCAGGTGTTCCGGGAGGAAAAGCGCCATCTACTTCATCGACGACATCCGCCATGTAAATCTGGGTCAAACCAACGTTATGCCACATTATCACATATAAAACATATAAGACCCCTTCTATAATTGGGAGTTTATTCTCTGCATATATGTCTTCGGGGTATAGCAGAGGCCAATACTAATCTTATACTATACCACCATTGCGTTATTAAGGACTTATGTATTTTCCCTTCGCTCTTGCATACCCTTTCTGTTCGTTGATGTCTTTCAAAACGTATCAAGCTTGCAGCTGTCAGAAAACAATCGCACCAGACGGGATATCGTGCTTTCGTAGGAATAAATGAATGAATGAACGGAAGAACAAACGAGCGAAAAACAAACAGACAAAGGAATGAATGAATAGTTAATAATGTGAATGAATAAATAAAATGAAATAAATGCAACAAAATGAATGAATAAATGAACGAGCAAAAGGACGAATGGATCGATTAATTAATAAAGTAAATGAATTAAGTGAGTGAATTAATGAATGAAAATAAATAACATTAATAAATACAGAAAACCCTCTTGCATGATGACAGTTTTATCAAAATCCTGAAACAAGGCCGAAACCATTATTTAAAAAAGTGCCGTTGGGAAATACTAATTAAACATATATATTTCGTACTCGTTCATGTATTCGTCCACACATGAACTTGATAATATACATGATATTGGTTATTCAAGTGTTAATGTAATTAGTAACATTACCGTTGTAATTATTAATATGTATTGAGGTGAATAAAATATTTATGAATCAGTTGATGATAAAGTTATCATCCGCTCCGGATCCTGGTCTCGGGGGATATCGTCAACACTTTTTATTATACAAAATGAGATTAAGAGATCTTTAAAATTATTTAAAGGTAATGAATGATGCATTAATGATATAACAAAAAAACTGTAATTGGACATATTCTGATTTTAACCATTGCATATTTCCATTGAAAGTGTGACGTTTGTGAATATAGCTATCAGGCAATGGTCTCTGACAGTTCATAGCTCTTCAACGGTGGTAACAGCCCACCAAAGGAACTCATTTGACCTCATGAGGACAGCAGACGACTTGAAGCGCGTAGATTCCCGCCAGACAAGGCCAAGTGGGATTGCCATTTTCCCAGTCTATATCGGAGGTAGCCTGAGAGTGCGACCACGGGGGGACGTATATTACCGATAGAAGATAAACGTAAAACAAAGGCACGAAAAGCCATAAGACTTGCGGTGTAAGACCTACCTCAGAGTCGGGAGAGTGAGGCATAGTACTCACGCTCCTGATCACTCTACAAAATGAATAATTCATAGACAAGATTAAAGCCTTCAGCAGAACTGTGTTTCTCCCCCAGGGGTTCTAGAGGTAGTAGCCTAGCCATATCGTCATCAGCTTCACAGCACGAGGCACAGATGAATTATCTTCTGGATATATGATGTCATCCATTTTTCATCAAGCAATATTCAAATTTCAGAGTCAAAAACATGAATAAGTCAAATTGTAGGAACTGTACCTAGTTATATTTTTCATGAAATTGTAAAGATATAAAATACAACTTTCTGTTGGATATGGTATATTAAGCTGACTCTTCTGAGGCAGTGCAAGATTGTTGTACTCCACTACTCATAAGCGCTGTAATTACCGTATGTAAGGGGATGGGGTTGCTTGACATCGGGAAGGAGTTGACGAACTAATGTGAATCATGTTCTGTAAACGAGACATAATACCTCAACTTTTACACACCGATGATTTATTTCAGTACTGATCCGACGTATGCACGTTATTTTTGGTACATTCAATCGACTTGACTGGACTTGTACCAACATGAACCCTCGCATGTTTTTGTGGGACAAAGATTATACCACCTTTTTGTTTCAATCTGATGCCTCAACAATATTTGTGGTCCTCGGAAAGTATAGTTTGTTTTATGCCGACCTGACGCATCGTTAAAGTTCCTGGTAAAGAGACTCTACCGCTATGTTTGTACCGCTATGTCTCCTCCACTATATAGTTTGGTTTACCGACCCAAAGCTGCTTCAATATTGTTCTCCATCAGTATCATAAGATAAAATATAAACGTCATACATTCAGTGAATGTTCTTGTTTCAGGATTGTAATCCAATACCAAATACAACGGTTTCACAGTTTATTGTAATACATAGTCAATATCTGCCAAGAAGTCAATTTTTAGAATAGCTGATTTTATATATAGATCATTCAATACAGTCCGTATTATGTCATATGGGACAAAAATGATATTATCAAATCCCAATTTATCAAAACCGTTAAAAAAAGAATAAACAAAATGTAAACCAGGCAAAGTTATAAAATAGAAAACAATATGGCAAAACTCATCTTAATAACTCTCGCTCGAACATGTTCTTTTTGATTCGTCTAAATAGCTGTTAGTAACTCTTAACTTACATGTTTTTGTAATAATCGTATTTAGGTCCTTTACGCACTTTAAATATTGCGCGAAATTATGATTGCGCCCATCGATATGCCTGTGTATTGTTTTAATTGCATACTTACGAGTGCGCAAATTCATCAATGCGCCAATATGTTAAAGCTCAATAATTCGCTGAAATTTGAGTGAACTAAACAAGCACGTTTATACAGTATGTCATAAAATGTATAGCTTTTTCTAACAAAAATAATTCAGAACGTAACCAAAGATTTGTAAAGCGCAGTGTGAACAGAGTTAACAATACTGTAAGCCTCGAACTGACGGAATCAGAAGACCCGTATCGGATTCTGTTGGATTCGCAGTTCGTATGTCTACGCCCAAGTCTAAAAATAGCTTTGGGAATCCCCGATTCGTTTCACCACACTACAGATGAGGTTTTCCAGATGTAAGCTATAACCATAAAAACTGAGTATTTCTTTATAAAAACTGACAAAAAAGCTTGAAAGAACAAAATACAACGGTATGTTGAGATTTCTATGGGGTAACGCTTCAAATAAACATTTACAGTAGAAATTCACAGTTCAATGTAAATATTAAAACAAAGAATGACATTGAATGATATTGGAAGGGTCAAGTTTTTGAGTTATAAAGTTAGCTGTCAATATGAAATTGTTATCCCTTTTGGAGAAGTAATATAGTTTATGAGAAGTTCTTTTTACACAACTAATAAGATTTATTTGGAAAATAAAATCTTATTGGTTGTGGAAAAAGAACTTCTCATAATCCATACTTACCAACGTGAAGAAATATTTAGAAAAAAGTAATATAGTTATCATAAAAACTTACACACAGCTTGATAATTATTTAGCGTTCATCTTAGTTATATTGATATAATTTAATGTATTCGTATTATATCAGTTTATATATCAATTATTGATTACCGTCTGCAAAAAAGATACTGTTGAGGCCAAAATAAGCGCTTGGTAGTTTTCTACTTGTGTGCCGACTTTCCTCAAAATTGGACGAAACACAAAGTCAACATTATTTATTGAAAAAAAGGCAAATTAACATAGAATCCAACGGTAAAATATTGTAACGTGGAACATTTATGGCAAGTCACTGATGCATCGAGTGAAATGCACAGTTATCTGGCAGTAAGTGACAAGTATTAAATTTACTTTCACAAAAACGAGACCTATGTGCATTGCATAGTAGGAGCCGAGGGATGTATACCATCCTAATAGACGCCACACTATGTTATCGTTGTCGTCGACACACTTTTAAAAACATGTTCTATTTTTGTTTTCAACAGAAATAATTCTATTTGTTCATTCACGTAGCATTGCACGTCTAGAGATTATCATGTGAAAAATGCCAATACCGATTCAGTATTGTACAATAGAGCGCCTTGCTGACGCACACAACTGTCATACATAAACTGTTGAAAGGGAGCAGTTTGAAAACTATATTGAACAGAGCGCTTGGTTTGTCTTCCCAAGGGCGTAGTTTGAAAATTTGAATTATCATATTTGTCTTATACGTGAATAACGTAAAGTAAGGAAAACCACATCAGCAGTTACAACCGCTAGAACACGTTCAATTTCAGTTTGTATTTCGACTTCCACATATAACAGAGTCCACTTAAAGACAAATTTTTGGCTAAGTATTTCTTCTGTTATCAAGGCGCTCATGGCTCATTTTGATGCTACGAGTTCAAAATTAACTGATACATGTAATACCAGAGGTAAATTAAACGACTACCAGTGGCTACGCTTAACTGTTGCTCTTGTAATTCATTTATTGTGTTTTTGCTATCCAAAATATGTAGAAATGACTTCAAAATAAATATTTTATAAAATTGATTAAGACAATATTTTTTTTTATCATGGTTGTACTTATTAACCTGCAATGTATAGGTTTGACAAAAAAAATAAAAAAAATCCACAGCGTCAGCATTCAACGACACAATCTGAACTCAAAATGGGGAAAAAAGCAAGAACAGGTCTAAGGAGACAACACCTAAAATGAATGCACACAAATAAATGATTAAATCAATAAAAGCTAATAAATAAATGAATAGGAAATTAAGCGCTCCGGAAGGTTGTGCGTCTCTTTAACCTTGTGGTATCTGTCAAACTGTGTTTCATACTTGGTTTATTACCAACAGAAGTCGATTATTGGTTATATGCTACAAGCACAAGAAAAAAACATTTGAAGTATACACCTCAGATGTACAAATATAACTGTCATATATTATGAATAATTTTTCATTTTTGGCTTTCCTAATAGGTGCACGTTCTATCAAAGCTGCCAACCGGCAATGTTATTATAAAGTCGTAATGAAATGATGCTTTTGTACTGTAACGTCTTAATCAGTCTTCGTGTCCTTTTTTTTCTATGAATTTTCACATCATTTGGTGCTTTCGGATTGTTCAGTATACTGTGAAAAATGATAAATGTGTTATTCATTGTACAACAGACATATACATATATATTATCTTCACTTTAAACAGTACTATAACTTATGCGTGCCTCTTGAAAATAGTACCGAAACATTTGTTAAGCTTTTAAAGTCAAATCACAAACTATCACTGCCGACGAGCTGATAGGACGGAGGCCATTGTTCGAGGTTGAGACGAGGATCAATCATCGCCCAGCCACAACACGGTGGTCTGGCAATGATTGACAGCTAACTACCTAACTGTTATTAAACATGACAATAACACGTGTAAGCCTGTCCCGCCGACAGTAATACAACGGCACCACCGAGCTTCATTAGACCGAACGTCAACACCAATCTCTGATCGTTGCGTCAGAAGAACAGAAAAAACAGTTGCGTTAAGACGTAAATAATTAAACTAAGTTATTTTGGAACAAAAAAAGTATATATGCTGGTGATAACTTATGCATTTCGTTTGTAATGTCGATTCGACCATATCGAGATTAGGAATCAAATGATATCAATTGGATATATTAAGGCAGTGCTGGCTATCAATGAACGTGTTTACTTACAACACCAGTATACAAATATACAAACCTATTCATGCATGTGTAATGTATAATAGTTGTTAACACCTAATAGATTCAGACGGTAGACTCAAATACGTTGAGACAACTTGATGGCAAGGTCAAAAAACAACATGGTATTATACCTTTGTCACATAACTACATGATTATAATTATACGTGCATTCCTTCTCGCGGGGGGTCATATCGTCAGTGTGCGGTCTTGTATCTCCGTCCTCATTAAGCATACGACACGGCAAGTAAAGAGGTTAACGTTTATGAGCCTATTTTGAATTGATGTTAAAAAATGTGTATAGCTACATTATTTCTTTGTTTTAAGTTATTTATTAAAACGTATCTAAGAAACAATAAGCCTTATTAAATATAAGAAGCAATAAAAAACATTCCAAACAAAGGTTTTTAAGTTAAGGAATTTTCGAAGGGGGCTATAGCTTTGTCACATGCAAAATGTAACAATTTATGCTGAAACAATATATAAGACATTCTTGAACAATGCCAAGTGACCCATTTTATGATATTCCTATCACATTTAGCAAGTTGTTAAAAATCTGCATAGAAAAGGTAGAGAAAGGAATGTGTCTCACGTTTAAGTCAATTCATAAAAGTTTCTATAACTCCATTTATTGAAACCGTGCAAGAATAAATTCTAGCAATATTGCTTCGACAGTAAAATTTTCTGTGATTCTGACCAATAAAAACACAGAATACAAAACAAATGCATAGAATGACAAATCAGAAGGCTTGAAATATTCCTGTTGACCGTTGTCATTTAATGTGACGTAATAGAAATTTGACATCATAAACTGAAGTCCTGATCCATATTTGTAAGACATGTTGACGTTCTGAAGCGCTCTCACTGTTTGTTATGATGTTTTATTTACAAATTCTAAAAATGCAAGTAATATAATATGAATTGTTTCGAATTAAATATTTGATGTATGTCTTACTGTTGTGGAAGAATACTTCAAATCTAATTAAACGTTGGATTGTTCTGCCACACTTGTGAAATGTAATTAGTTATGGATCCATTTAAGCTGAATATGTTTCATGTTCAGTGGTGTGTATATAACTGGTAATCGATGGAATAAAGTGTGAAAACTTCATCCTGCATTCCTTCTGTTCAAGTGATGTTTTTTTTTATGTTGTTTATTATTTCAGGTGGTTATAAGGTACTAATTCTTTAACATTGTCATAGACATATAACATGCAATTACTAGACATACCCGGTAAGATGGCACATGTCGATCATTAAGTTTGCCTGTGCGAAAATCTTAACAAGGTAAACATGTTCGTGCACCAAATGGCAATGTCGTCCTTTTAAGACCCATCAGTGATACTCTAGTTCAAAAGGATAAAAGTCCATGTCTTCAATGTTTCGAAACATGTAGAAATACCACAACAGGGAGAAAAAATGGCATCTAAAATCTTGTATAACGTTACACAACAGCAGTGTTCGACTACAACAGTTCCCCCACCTATTCATTGGTGCCTCGCAGAGCAACATAAGAATGCAAAACCCATTTTGTCTGTATCATTATTAATCACATTATGTTATTTAAGTACTCCAACGACCAACATACTTTTTTTAAGCAAACAAACATATTTATTCTTAAAATAGCTTTTGTGTTGACTGTATTTCACAGAAGTATATTTGACACATGTTCTTTTTTTCTAAAGGTCGTATTTCCCATTGAACTTTCCATGCTACATGTTTTTTAAACAAGGTGTCTTGGAAGAATAAAAGCAATAGTTCGATCCTAGACCGAACGAAGTTAAAAAATAAATGTTAAATTGATGTAGAATTTCGTATGCCCGATTCCGTTGGGATTCCATAGGCTAAATAACACGTGAAGAAAGCTAATGTCAGTGATCGTTTTAATAGCTTGTTTTAAACTCCACTTTGAGAAGTACTGAACGAAGAGCACTTTGTAATGCAATATGGGGATTCGGGAATCGCATAGAAGACTGTTGTAACATCATCTTAGGTAAAGACTAGCAATGCACTGAGCTCTTTAAACCATATGCACGAGGTTCGTCACATAGTTCAAAGATAACAAAACTACTTTGAAAATTATCACGGACAACTCATGTTTGGCATACAATACTAAAATTGCTATCAAAGAGTTCATACAATACTAAAATAACTATCAATATGTACTCGAATGTCCATATGCGTTTCAGTTAAGTGCATGACATTTTGATATTCATAAAGATGTTGTTTACTTCGATTTACCATAAATTACTCGTCATTACTAATAAAGAGCTGAAATAAATGCACAAAAACAGATTAATTGCATCACGTCTGTATTAATTGCTAGATAGCGCCAGTCCTACTTAATTCTATTTTTTGACTCGCAAAACATTCTAGAAGTAATTAGGGGCTAACACAAGCATACATCACTGATTGATACTTAGACGAGGATGCTTAATTAGTGAACTGTTTTAGTAATAAAAAAATATATATATATCAATCAGACAGCTTATTAAACTTAAAATTAGGAGGAGCATTTTTTTTATAATTTCACACGTACTAAGATAAATCAAAAGAAGGTAGTAACTTGGCTTAAGATAGCTCCCTAATGATAAGCATTACAGATCCTGCCATAAAAATCAGCCTAACAGATCGGTAAAATCCTTGAACGACTTAAATCGGTTTATTTTACAAGTCAGAAAATAAAAAACAAATTGCAAAACATGTTTTCCAGTTAAACCTAGAAAAATATGTTGATGCTAGTATACTCAATAGTGTTTCACTGCGACATGGATTTTAGTAGACCCTTGAGAGCATGTTTATTACACCCGAAAATGTTTTTTAACTTTTCGGTTTTAAAGGACAGGCATATTTGACATATGTTTTGACTCCGTAAAAATTCAATATGACTTCTGAACTTGCTAAATGTCAAGTGTCAACTGAAGACCCGAGACAACGGAATAAGGATTTTTTTGATTTATTTTAAAACTGACTGACGTTTTTTCAGAACATTGCTATTGTACGTATAGACATATGTAATTATCTTTTAAACCAGATGAAAAGAAATATACTTATATTGAATTAACAATAAATATGTCCATATTTGAACATTCTACCACGACATGTGACCACGCTAGATGAGATATTCTAATTGGTAAATTACATGATAGCAGCTACGATAAAGGTATACCCTGGTCGAATATTAATCCATATTAGAGGTTGCTGTACAAGCTGATGTTAGTACATTGAAATGGGGAAAGTCGATGCAGGAGTGTGTTGAATAATAATACATATCACATGAAATGATGAACACACAAAATGGAAGTGATTTCTGCTATATCGCACATTATCACTTTGAAATACCATGCACAAATATTACTATATGTTTGAGGTCATTTATGCTGTGAAAATTAGGGTAAGTACATTGAAATGGGAGAATTGAAAGCAAATGTATGTCTTAATACATATCACATGCAGTGATGAACACACTGGGTAAGTGACTGTTCACTTCTACTATAGCGCTTATTATCACCTTCTAATCGTTATTTCTCGCGGCTATTTCAAGCCGGCCACCACCGTCGTAATCTCCAGTCGAAGCGAAATAGCAATTTAAAATGAAACATATGATAGTGTGTATCGGATCAGATATATTGGATGTTCAGCAACGTATTCGCATGGAAACTCTTCACAGCGATTACCCGCTATCACCAGTCCACGCCTGTAATTGACAATGCGCAATACATCAAAGGCACTGACTTAGGAAATATCACGGAATGTGTGAAGCGATTTGAAATTGGGTGTAAATTACAAGAAAAATTGAATATTTGTGATATCAGGCCACACCATCGCTGATGTAATCTTTTAATAAATCTCAAATACGTGGGTGTGATGAACTTTTGATTTTTTGTTAAAGCAAAGTTGTATCAATACTGTCATAAACTTTACCGAGACGGAATTTCTACAGTTTTGTACTCTTAATGAGTAGAATTGGTCGATACTATTTTCTCCAAGCCTTGATCATTCACACGCATTCACAGTTACGTTACGTCATCATTGGCTCAACATATTTATCAATTATAGACTTTTGTTGAGGTGAATATGTGGTTATAAAAACCCGATAAAGTGATATTACCTGATACTAGGTCAGTATCACTTTTCAGATCCATATTACGCATATTCATCGAAGTACAAGTCCTTAATTGTTATATAATGTATGTAAATCGTCAAGAGTAAGTGCTGCATTTTGCAATGAGCATTGTAACGGTACAGTTGAAGTGACTTCATGGAGTGAATATTAACCTGATGTTTCTAAAAATAATTACACCGAGTCATTATCACAAAATACTGCCTTCAACGTGATTTTGATCTAACCAATGAGGATGTATAAAAATGAAATCATCTAATATAATCTAATAATATACTCCTGTTTGAGAATTGATTTGAAGGTTTTGATATTGTAGTGTGTATACGAAATATACGTCAATTTGTCTAATTGTATGTTGCACTCATTAACTTAACTGAGATATTTGAGTCTTGGATCCATATCTTCCTTGTGGTACTCAGCAACGTCTTGAGAAGCCTTTCTGCAGAAGATGTTCAGGACTTGCCTTAAGAATAAATAAGTTATGGTATTTTTTAATTACTATCCCAAGGCTACTCTTTTGAGAAAAAAGAAACCCTGCTATATCCGACCGTATGTTTTTCCTAACTGCTTTCTGCTTAGGTGCAATGGAAGAGACCAGGGTTGACCTGTGGACCCCATATTAAAACACGGTACCTCTGTCTCTCTTTTGCTCAATCTTCTTTCCCTTTTCTTTGGTGTCTCCCTAAGCGTTCTTCGCGATGTGTCCCGAACGTCACTGTACCCAAATCGGGACACCTTTTTAAATAAATATCAATGTTCTTTATACCATACTATCAGTTCCAAAATTTTGTTCATTTTTTATAAATAGATACTATGCACTTTTTATTTCTATTACAGTTGATATTTCAGGCGCGTGGTTCTATAAATAAAACGCAAAATACCATCAGGGTTACGTAGGTCCCCTTTTGGGTACTGTCCCGATTTGTAGATGTTACATAAAAAATGATAGCGGATATTAATTTATCACTAAAATAGTATATGTAGTTAAGGATCCCTGTCCAAGTGAAGGCAAACACTGAAGAGTTCCACCATAGTTTCCTCGTACAAAGAGTGACCTCCCTTGATTTCGTTTTTGCTTAACTGTGACTTGACTGGACCACAACACTTCCGTTGATCAGGTTAGCTCAGTTCGTAAGGACGACAGTGTGAGGATTGGGAACCAAGACTTAGATTCATTATATAGTTTTTTTGCGATATTATACAATGTAGATTTTTTTTTTCAATATTCAAATTACAATTCAAATTGTAGCCAACACTTGTAATTTTAAACGTGTATTTATAGGGTTTAATAGATATCTTTTCGGTGAATACTATGTATGTTTTATTATTTTGACCTAAAATACCACCGATGAGTCAAATGGTGATGTAAAATATTTGATTTGTTCAGCTTTCTGCATCTACAATCAAAATAATGAATTCATGTTGCTATATACAATGTATGTTGTATTTGAGTGATTGTTAAATTAAGATAAATGTTATATACTTTACGTCATTTAAGGCATATTCATATCTGATAGCCCTTATAAGGCCGTACTGATATAATCTCCGTGTTTTGACCGATTTTTTATGTATATATTTGCTTAATAAAACCGGTCATTGCTCCCCTCTGTTCATCTATGGTGCGAGTTACTAGCAATGCTGCACTGCAGGCTCGTCACTGTGGCTTCGTATCCTGTTTATAAATAAATTTAATTAATGCGCAGTATCTCAGAGAGCACAAAATGAACTCTTACATATGGCTGTCATGAATGAATGAATAAATAAACGAATAAATGAATAAATGAAACGCTGTGTGGAAAGACGGACGGACGGACGGACGAACGAATGAACTGGTGGAGGAATAGATGAATGAATGAATGAATGAATGAATGAATGAATGAATGAATGAACTATCAATAAATTAATTGAAAAAATGGATGAATTGAATGAATGAATTTAATGAATGAATTTAATGAATGAATGAAGAAATGAATATCGTTATTTTACCTCTTTCGGGGAATATGGCTATATGGGAAATTACATTCTCGTTGTATTTGATGCATAAGACTCATCATTGACTTCCCCGGACTAAGGGCGTTACCTTTCTTTTAAAATACGTCATTTTACGGTAACAGGATCTCGGTCAATTGTTTCATATGTACCTGTTACTTTTCTAGTTTAATTATTAGGCCGCATCGTCCGAGTTATAAAAAAAACAGTACATGTTTGCGAATAATTAATTTAAACATTAATAATTTATTGTCTTTATATTGGCTATATGTTTCATGCCTTTGCACAAAATGCTTGAACTTTGAATATTGGAATTATACCCTAACGCTGTCGTTAGGAAAATAAAGTTTGGATGTGAATGTCATTTTTTTAGACAACTGAAACTTGACGGCTCACTATCGTGTATTTAATGTTCATCATAAACGTTCATCATACAGTGGAGTGTAAGTGCTTTCTACTATTACTGTCATTACGTGAAACCTATTGATTTTACGCACCGCTGTAAATTTGTCTTAAAATAACAGCTGGGTGTCAACAACAACAACAACAACAACAACAAAAGCAACTGTGCAAAAGTATTTATTTTCCCGTTTTTGTGCGCAGTTTATACGACATACATGTAATAAAAGACTATGTGACGTCATTCGAGTTAACCTCTAACCCGTTTGCCTCCACGCGTTCCTTCATCTTATCCCATATAATAAACTACATTATCGATTTGTTGATTTTCTAAATTGTAAACACTATAACATGTACAGGACAATGCTACAAATAAACACTTACACATCGTTTTTGTCTCGCCGCCACGAAGTAGCGGAAGCGAGACTAAGGTGTTGCTTTTCCGGGCGACGGCGGCGTCAAAGTATAAGTGCTCGACCAACCAAACTTGGACCATACATATATCTTAGTTAGTACATCTCAACCCATGCATCAAATGATGGATGCGGCCTACCTTTCATGGTCCATTGACTTTGTCAGCATCTCCATCATGATTAAGTTTTTGCGTTTTAGTAAGTTTCATTTCAAATGTCGTCTGCATTGAATATATTTCGCCGATATGTGCATTGATGGTCAAAGAGGGGCACATGCGAGACACATCAATCCGAATGGCTTGTTACATTAAGGTACAACACATGACCAAGTCCTTACTGATTAAAAACAGTCAATAATAACCACGGAAAAGTAAAGGTATTTAGTTACAATTTCTAACTTGAGGCGATCAATATGATGGGAGTTAATGAGTAGTTAGAGAAAGCTACGGATAAGAATGATCAGTAGAGTTTGTTTTCCATTTATAATTTCTATTATCCTGTATAACCGACCTAAATACATTCTAAGGTATCTACTCGGACTGTTTTGTCGCGGACTAATATCAAGTAGTTCAAAATGTCGTCCTGAACTTATATCCCGTAGGATTATTAAGCTGGTCGGGGTCTGACCTCCGGTAGTTGCAAATGGTGTGTAGGCAACACATATCCGTTAGACGTTATAATGATAAAATGATGTAGCCGTGTAGGTGAACTGTACATAGTACAATCATACTACAGTAGTGTGGGAGTAAAGAGATCCTGTGGTTCAGTACTGTGTTATTGTAACGTGTTATTTTTGAACTTTTAAAAATACTTCAGTTCTCTATTAATACAGAGGGAGAGAGGGGTGGGGGTGGGGGTGGGGGGTTACTTTTTTACTTTCTATCATATTAAAGAACTGTGGCCGTGTTTTGGGGACCACTTCACCATTTGGCTGCCATACGATAGTATTGTAGTCGTGCATGGGACAGTACTTTAGCACTGATAATGTAAGGTATAATTATATAACATTCCGTTATACTACTATACCCAGGTCGTGTAGACAACCACTTAACAATATTGCTGTCATAATCATGCTATAGTTCTGTGATATTGTAAGGGTCTGCTTAGACCTTTCCATTTACTATAGTTCCCTGGTCGTGTAAAGGGGATACTTTTCAGTTTGATACTGCACTGTAGTATTTAGGTCGTGTAGGGCAGTCATCATGCTATAGTTCTGTGATATTATAAGGGACTACTTAGAGCTTTCCATTTACTATAGCATATGGTAATAGCTTAACTACTTTAATATAATAATATAGGATTAGACTTAGACTTAAAATGCAATAGTTATGAGATATTGGAAGGGATGACTTAAAACTTTCCCTTTACTATAGTACTCTTGTCCTGAAGGGGGCTATTTTATAAAAGAAATCTAACATTCACTAACGTTATAGGAGACTGCTTAGAACTTTCCCTTTACTTAAGTTCTTTTGTCCTGAAGGGGGCTACTTTATTACAGAAATCTAACATTCACTAACGTTATAGGAGTCTGCTTAGAACACTCCCTTTACTAAAGTACTATTGTCCTGAAGGGGGCTACTTTATAACAGAAATCTAACATTCACTAACGTTATAGGAGACTGCTTAGAACTTTCCCTTTACTAAAGTTCTTTTGTCCTGGAGGGGGCTACTTTATGACAGAAATCTAACATTCACTAACGTTATAGGAGACTGCTTAGAACTTTCCCTTTACTAGAGTACTCTTGTCCTGAAGGGGCTACTTTATAACAGAAATCTAACATTCACTAACGTTATAAGAGACTGCTTAGAACTTTCCCCTTTCTAAAGTACTCTTGTCCTGAAGAGGGCTACTTTATGACAGAAATCTAACATTCACTAACGTAATAGGAGACTGCTTAGAACTTTCCCCTTTCTAAAGTACTCTTGTCCTGAAGAGGGCCACTTTATAACAGAAATCTAACATTCACTAACGTTATAGGAGACTGCTAAGAACTTTCCCTTTGCTAAAGTACTCTTGTCTTGAAGGGGGCTTCTTTATAACAGAAATCTAACATTCACTAACAGTAGAAGAGACAGCTTAGAACTTTTCCATTGCTAAAGTACTCTTGTCCTGAAGAGGGCCACTTTTTAACAGAAATCTAACATTCACTAACGTTATAGGAGACTGCTTAGAACTTTCCCCTTTCTAAAGTACTCTTGTCCTGAAGAGGGCCACTTTATAACAGAAATCTAACATTCACTAACGTCATAGGAGACTGCTTAGAACTTTCCCTTTACTAAAGTACTCTTGTCTTGAAGGGGGCTTCTTTATAATAGAAATCTAACATTCACTAACAGTAGAAGAGACAGCTTAGAACTTTTCCATTGCTAAAGTACTCTTGTCCTGAAGAGGGCCACTTTATAACAGAAATCTAACATTCACTAACAGTATAAGAGACTGCTTAGAACTTTCCCCTTGCTAAAGTACTCTTGTCCTGAAGGGGCTACTTTATTACAGAAATCTAACATTCACCAACGTTATAGGAGACTGCTTAGAACTTTCCCTTTACTAAAGTACTCTTGTCCTGAAGGGGGCTGCTTTATAACAGAAATCTATTATCACTAACGTTATAGGAGACTGCTTATAACTTTCCCCTTTCTAAAGTACTCTTGTCCTGAAGAGGGCTACTTTATAACATAAATCTAACATTCACTAACGTTATAGGAGACTGCTTAGAACTTTCCCCTTGCTAAAGTACTCTTGTCCTGAAGGGGGCTACTTTATTACAGAAATCGAACATTCACTAACGTTATAGGAGACTGCTTAGAACTTTCCCTTTACTAAAGTACTCTTGTCCTGAAGGGGGCTACTTTATAACAGAAATCTATTATCACTAACGTTATAGGAGACTGCTTAGAACTTTCCCCTTTCTAAAGTACTCTTGTCCTGAAGAGGGCTGCTTTATTACAGAAATCTAACATTCACTAACGTAATAGGAGACTGCTTAGAACTTTCCCCTTTCTAAAGTTCTCTTGTCCTGAAGAGGGCTACTTTATAACAGAAATCTAACATTCACTAACGTTATAGGAGACTGCTTAGAACTTTCCCTTTACTAAAGTACTTTTGTCCTGAAGGGAGCCACTTTATAACAGAAATCTAACATTCACTAACGTTATAGGAGACTGCTTAGAACTTTCCTTTTACTAAAGTACTCTTGTCCTGAAGGGGCTACTTTATAACAGAAATCTAACATTCACTAACGTTATAGGAGTCTGCTTAGAACTTTCCCTTTACTAAAGTACTCTTGTCCTGAAGGGGGCTACTTTATTACAGAAATCGAACATCCACTCACGTTATAAGAGACTACCGTAGTATATTCATGATATGGTACATTATGGTAGACTAAGTACACAGCTACACGATTACCTAATGCCTGACAGGTAGCCACTATACATCAACCAGACCTCCATGTCACGTGACTGCGACTGTGGTTTTTTCATTGAGTGTTTATATAGTGATACTTGTTCCCGCGCTGACTAGTTCGGCTGCTAATGCTGAGGCGCGTGCCGCTGTGATACTCAAGTGCTGATGCAGATTTTGTCTATTTGGACTGCTGCGTTAGAAGACATAAAGATTGTTCACAGGTAGCCGATGGGCCGTTTTGAACGATTTAATCGGGATAGGATATCAACAGGTCGGAACTGGGACTCTATAAATTATATCAAATTTCCTTTAACATCTTATAGTGGTACATTGTAAGATATTGTTAGATTTTGCAGTGTTGTGCTGCGGATAATGGCTTGCCAATGCGTGTCTACATAGCATATTACATACGGACGGAGATAACCTTCTGATAAGGCTAGACTTTGTCCAGGCCAAGAGAGCCTGTAATACACCTTAATATAAATAAGATATAAAATGGTTATTCACTTGGCAATGCAAGTCATATGCGTTGTAAATATTGAAATGTACATGTTATCTGAATGGAAGAATAATTTTCAAATTAATGATGCGTAGCAATACTGAAAGTAAAAAGCGAACAACAAAATGTAAATCGTTAAGAATACAATTTTGTATGTATTTCAAATATAAACTTTTAACAGTAGCTACTCGTAGAGGTGAATGCTAACAGAAAGTCTTGTGGATGGTTCTACCATGTTTAGTAGATTGTTAAGTTTCATTTAATGACGTTTTTAGGTTTCTTCTTCAGCCAGTAATTCAATTGTGGCTAAAAGTATAAGCTTACATCACAAAAAAACTTGAATTGTTTTGCTTGTCTGTTCACAAAAATAAGTTAGATAGCATTTTTTTGTGCATTCTATTTTGGTTAAGACACACTGGTGTCACTACGTGCATTGCCCATTCTAATATAGAGTTGTAATATAGGGTCTGTGAGGTATCGCTACACTGCTTTAACTTTGTATCATTGGGATGTCGCTACGCCCTCTTTTATTATATGAAGCTTTACATACCAAATTTCCAACAGTTATGGTCGTTTGTTTTTATTGCCATTGTCAGTGTAAGTGAAATGGTATAAATTAGGGTAACTTTTTGTCTTCAATTTACAATCTCTTCGTAAATGTTTATGGTATCTTGTTCGTGTTCAATATCACTTTAGGCAGTGATACTTTGATTAAAGCATTCAATTCTGTAATGATACTATGGTTAACTGTATGGCTATATTGACGGTAACAAATTCAATTTTGTAATGGTATTATGGTTAACCGTATGGCTATATTGACGGTAACACATTCAATTTTGTAATGGTATTATGGTTAACTGTATGGCTATATTGACGGTAACACATTCAATTTTGTAATGGTATTATGGATAACTGTATGGCTATATTGACGGTAACACATTCAATTCTACAATGTTATGATATTATGGTTGACTGTTTGGTTATATTGACGGTAACACATTCAATTCTACAATGTTATGATATCAAGGTTGACTGTTTGACTATATTGACGGTAACACATTCAATTCTACAATGTTATGATATTAAGGTTGACTGTTCGGCTATATTGACGGTAACACATTCAACTCTACAATGTTATGATATTATGGTTAACTGTTTGGCTATATTGACGGTAACCCATTCAATTCTACAATGTTATGCTATTAAGGTTTACTGTTTGGCTATATTGACGGTAACACATTCAACTCTACAATGTTATGATATTATGGTTAACTGTTTGGCTATATTGACGGTAACACATTCAATTCTGTAATGATATTATATTATGGTTGATTGTATGGTTATATTTACGGTAACACATTCAATCATGTTATGCTATCATTGTTAAACTGTATGGCTATATTGACGGTAACACATTCAATTCTGTAATGATATTATGGTTGACTGTATCGCTTTATTGACGATGAGATTCAATTCTGTAATGATATTAAGGTTAACTGTATGGCTATATTGACATGGACATTCAATTATGTAATGTATAATGGTTAACTGTATAGCTTTATTGACGGTATCAATTCCATTTCTTTAACGAAATTGTGGCTAATTGTATGGTTATATTGACGCTGATATTTTCAAATCTGTAATGATATTATGATACATGTGTAGTCGTTGTAGTAACTTTATAGTTATAATGATGGTGATCTGGAAATTGTCTGATGGTATTTATCAAAAATGGACTTTTGGTTAGGTAAATATGGTTTATGTGGACCGCAGAAAGTGATATTAACCCAAACGAACGATCTAGATGTTTTTCTTTTTCATGTTAGATGCTGGTTAATGTTTTAATTATTAAACAAGAAGGAACGCATGAAAAAATGGTCATTGGGACGTTACAATTGAAACAAAGTCATAAAGGGAATATTGACTTGATGTTGAGTCAACATCACAGATCATCGACCTTCACCTCCAAGTCAACATCTCAGATCATCGACCTTCATCTCCGAGTCAACATCACAGATCATCGATCTCCACCTCCGAGTCAACATCACAGATCATAGATCTCAACCTCCAAGTCAACATCACAGATCATCGACCTCCACCTCCGAGTCAACATCACAGATCATCGACCTCCAACTCCGAGTCAACATCACAGATCATCGATCTCCACCTCCGAGTCAACATCACAGATCATCGATCTCCACCTCCGAGTCAATATCATAGATCATCGACATCCACCTCCGAGTCAACATCACAGATCATCGACCTCCACCTCCGAGTCAACATCACAGATCATCGACCTCCACCTCCGAGTCAACATCACAGATCATCGACCTCCACCTACTTTTCATGTGTTTTAAAGCGTCTTTGAATACTTTTGCAAATAATATCATGACAATTATAAGTCTTATCCTCGCAATCACTGGAGTTACGCTCACCTGCATGTAAGTTCTCTGCATCCCTGGAGTATATCGTAGTACAATCGCAGGCACGCAGGTAGCTATTTTACAGGCTCCATGTAAAAACAACCTGTCCAATCGCTTGTTTAACACATGCTATATTCCTTTGAAGATTGGAGATGAGCAACACCTGACTTCAAAGTCGTACAATTTTACCGTTACGCTGCCACGCGATTCTTTTGATGTACCACAGCGGATTAAACTAGTCTACTTGTATAACCCATAAGGTGTCGTGTACAGAGTCTTCGATTTTGTCATGACATAGGGATGTATAGAACGTAAGTGAGCGTCATTTCTGGAATTTCGAGGATTGATACTCATCGATATTGATGTATATTGCAGTTGAACATATCTATTGACAATATTGTTTTCTGAATAAATAAAAGCACCTTTCTGAATGTCATACTGGTAATTACCTTTTTTTTGCAAATATTGTCACATAAGAAGCAGAAATATGTTTTGAACTCCTCAAATTGTCTCATGCTAGGGCAAAAAATCGACCCTTTACAATAGATGTGTTGAACCCATACATATATGAAATCAAATCTTACCGAAAAATCGATAGGATTTTTCGTTCATTCTGTCATGTAAAACATCTAATCAACTACAAAATCGAAGCACTATACATATATCACCTTGGGTTCTTATAGGTGCAACGCCTGGTAATGTTCCTCCGATGCAGATAGTATTACATGTGACCGATAATTGTTTTCCAAAAGTGCAATTTTTCCTTTGTTAGTAGGGAATATATATATAAACTAGCCCTGTCTAGTTTGTTAACAAACTCGTACTTGTTGTATAGGCAACAGACTATATATTGAGTTATCAAGTTATGTATTTTAACTTACGGAATTTGCTTCGACACAGTGAGTTTAACTTTAAAAATACACTTACTAATTGGAAACAATTTCTTTTCTTCTACTACATATGCAAACATAAATTGCGATGATTGTGCAAGTCACGTGACCCTGGACAATAAACAGTGACGTGCTATGCATATTTTCTACACCACGCTGTTTCACACGTGGGATTGCTTTTTTTCCCCTTCAATTTCATTCGGTCATAAAAGAACTCATTCTAAATCTTAAAATACTCAAACAGGTGCCCCCTGATGCACTTGCACTTGCATTTTCCACAGTATAATCATCATGCAAATCTGTCAATCAAACATATTAGCATATATGTTCGTATTCAATCGCTTCATTTCCAATGTATTGAACAAATCAGTGATATTTATACGGATCAACGAAACTGTCTGGTCACTGAAGTAATTCAAGTAACGAGGGGGATGTAAAAGTTCATCATCGTCCGATTGAGAGTGGTTTGACAATGTTACTTGGGTGTTTTGGGTTTCTTCTCAATATGGCGTTGTGTATTCCATTCACTTTTGCATGGGAACAGGAATATGATTGTGGAAAGACTGGCAATGTACCAGGCAAGGAGATATGTAAGTTTGGAGATACTTTGTTATATCTATTACAAAACATCATCATTAATTTTTAGTCAATTTACTTAGGGATATATCGTATTCTAGCTACCATTGATTCATATATGATGCTCTGATAAATCTATATTTAGATCGGTATTTGGAACAAAGTAAAACGTTGTTGCATTGGATCTGTAAATAAGTTTCAAACAAAAGTAAATATTCGTTATCCTTGAACAGTTCTGTGCACATCATGTAGATCTTCCACTGTAAATTAGGATAGTGGATATTTCTTTCAATTCATTTCGTACATCATTTGTATTCAAAATACTTCAACAAAGGTATAATTTAGAAATGCATACAATGACAACTGAAATTATCAGATATGTTTGGAAGCAGTCATATCGTATAACACGAATTTGAATTCTGATAAAAAAATATCTGTAAATATTCGAAAAAAATCTTTCTACACGCTTTCTTTCTTGCACATATACTTATTATACTGTTGCTTCTATCGTTAGAATATTTATTAAAAAATAACAACAACAACAACACTTTCCATTTTAATTGTTCCTTAGATTTCTGCAGTTGCATTTCAATCGTTGTGGAATTATTTTTCCTTTATCGTTAAATATGTAAAAAAAAAAAAAAATGGATTTGGTTTCCTGATAACACGTACAATGTAGACTATGATGAAGTAAATAGCGATGATGTCATTGAAGAGGAGCACCATTTATGACAAGGTTATTACATAATCCACATTTGTATTCACTGAATCAGACACCACATGGTAGATTATTCATCATTTCTGTAACGTTAACTACCGACTTTAAACCATTGATTTTTTATCTATCTTTTATAAATATATATATAATGTAAAAAAAGAAAACATCTTAACAACCCGTCTTTGGCGCTTTCATCTCATCAAGGAGGTTCTTCAGACTGTTTATTTGAAGCAGATATTATGACGTCATAAATACACACATATGTATATGTATTACTATCATAAAAAAAAAGTCTGTTTTCCCCTATATTTTTAATATGGCGACAAAATTAGTGCGTTTTTGTTTAATTTTATTTATTTCCATTTTTTTTATCGGAATTTAACCGCCTTGTAATAGCCAAGGTCATAGGAGGACAAAACTGTTTCGAAAGGTATTTTATAACAGAGCGTTTTGTGGTGGAACATAGCTTTTTGCCTTTCAATACTGTTTTACTATTTAAGTTATGAATCCATCCTGAATTTTTTCTCTTGCTTAATTGAAAAACGTTTGTTTTAATGACATTACTTTCAGAATCATCGTATTGATGGTGTAATCAATAATCAATCATGAAAAGGCTTAGGTAGTTAGAAGAATTTTTGTCAAGAAGTTGGTTTAAAACGACACGTTTCCTTTACCAGTATTGTTTCATTGGTTTGATCCTTTATGTATTTATATTTTTTATTGTCACAATTACTTTTTTATTCGTAATTTGAATATCTGAATAGCTTTGCTTTACTTGCTTTAACCGTTTTCTTTTTTTCTTTAAAAAAATTGTTTATTTATACAATAACGGTCTGCTACAAACATAGATTAAATCCGGCAAAATATCAATTCTTCTCAAAATATTTAATTATACAATAACGGTCTGCTACAAACATAGATTAAAACCGGCAAAATATCAATTCTTGTCAAAATATTTAATTTCTGAATATTATATACATAATTGATGTGAAAATTATAAAATACGTCAGATTGCTGATTGGATCAATAAATACTTCTTTCAATTATTTTGAAATGTTAAAATAATTTGTAACCCACATAAATCAAATACTACTATATATATGATATATTGGATCATCCCTAGGCCAAAGAAGTCAAGTGATGTATGAATAAAAGATGTGGAACCAAATTGTTATTTTCAGGATATCGATAAAAAAAAACTACTAATAAAGAATGAGTGAACGGATTTTGACCAATATACATATTTTGTATCATAATAACTGAAGAAGAAAAGTGACTCTTAAACGTAATAATATGATAATTATATATACTATTCATAAGAGTGTTTGTTCATACACACAGCAGGATAAAAACATGTCTAGACCGTCTTATCAGTATTAGCCGAGGTCATTTGGGGACAAACGCTTCAGGCCATCACTGGACAGTGTGTTTTGTATATATATAGATATATATCTTGGTCAATGTGTATAGGACGATCGTGATCCATGGCTACTTGATGGGATAGATGGGTTGTTCGTGTTTCGTATTTGGTACTGTTGACTTAAATTTCAAGACAATAACAATTTTTCTTTCTTGGATGATAACATATCGGCCTTCTATTATGGTAAAGTTAGCAGGCTCTGGAATAAGGTACTATGATATATTTTATATTCCTTAGTGTGTTTACAAATTCTGGAGTAACAACGCAACTGTGGCGTGTACATTGAACTCATTAAGTCTTTTAGTTACTACCAAGGAAAGTAGTATATGATCATGAAACTGTTTAAGCTAAAAATAAATAACTTTATTACTTATAAAACTGAAACTGGTTTCCACTTTATGACGTTAAAAGATAATTCCGTAAAACTGATTTACATAAAGTTTCGAGTGCTTTTCAGGGAGATAAAAAACTCAATTTAAACGGTTACCTCATTTTTAGTTTAAAATTTCAGTTTAAACCATGTTTGAATCATACCAGTCAACACGTACAATTACAAAGACGTTTGATAGTGATGATTAGGAATTCAGTAAAGAACTAACGTACTACTAGCGTTTTGAACTTTTTAATATATGGATTTTTCATAATAATCGAATTATCATTATTTCATATATAAGAACGTAAATACTTTCTTACTTAGTTTGACATATATATTTTTTATGTCTGCCGATGAAAATGTCCTTAACAAATACACATCCAATTTGTTTCGTATTAAATATTGCACAAACTAAACAAAATCCAAAAAAATATATTTAAAAAAGCAAATGTTACATCTGTTTTTTACTTTAAAACAAACTGAAAACTATATGAAAATTCACCATGGAAAATTTACAGAACCAAACCATACAAACAAAGGTATTGGACTTGTGCACCATATATTTCAATATTTTTATACAAGTTGATATCGACACAAAATAGTTGGCTTACACAGCAGAAGTTACTTTACGCTAGCCTCTATTGAAATAAAGGTCAACCATAACATATAACGTTTGACAAAGGAATATAAAATGGGGATACATACCTTATTTATTACATGAACTCTACAAAAAAAGCAAATGGAAATATTTAGATCTTTGTTTACTTATATACAATATTGCTGTAGGAACCTTTCTGTAATTCTAGTATTATTGTACAGATGATTTTAAGTTTCGTATTTCTAGTTGTTATTGTAAATAATTAATAAGCACACAACTTTTAGGTAATTTACAGCTACTTAAATATGTGAGATTTTCTGTGGTATTTCATGTCATTCCTTTGTATTTGTTTTCTCCTCGGTTTACCTTTTTCATTTGTGTGTTGTCGCTTAACTTTTCTTTCTATGTTATGCAGTACATATTGGCTGTTATATAAAATATTTTGTGATAAATTTATAGAAAGATCAAATTCATGGGCAATATCAAATCACACACTGCACTATTATACCAGATAAAACAGTAGTTTAAAATAAACAATCAGATAAACTGCTAGTCGCAAATTATGTGTGGCAATGTTAGTTTCGATAAAGATCGCCTGTTCAAATATCCAACCAGCATAAATGTTGTTTGGCCAAAAAGGCGATCACAACAACAACCACGACAACAACAACAACTTTTTTGTCGTGCTAATTGTGTTATGTTTAACGAAATAAGTAATTTCTATAGGCCATAAGATACGTGTATAGTCGTTTGTCATTTCAAGACATAAAAACTAAATATTTGAAAAGTTGTTTACGTTTTGATTAGTAAGTAGAACATGTAGTATACGTGTGGATGATAAAAAAAGAATCAATCATTATTCCAAACATTAGTTGATATTCCAGATTCTCCGGTATGATGAATAAAACTAGGGGAATAAGCAGACTTACATCTTTGGGCTGTGTTGTACTGTTGTTAAAATAAAGGCTAAGACTTTGTAAAGGTGTTTTGTTGAACAAGCGGAATATCCTATCATAAACAATTTATTAAAATCTGAGTTCTTATTTTAATATAATTTAATCTTGCTTGTAAGAAGCATTGTCATTGGCGTGAAAAAAAATATGTTATCATCCCATAACGTAAAACAATGACGTCGCCGTTTGTAACGTCGCTTTTGATTGGCTGATACAACAGCGCAATAATTTCTAAGAGTCCATCAATAAAAGTGGATTTCCACAGGGATTGTGTAAAGTAGATTAAATTATAAGGATTAACTTGAATATATTTTTCATGTTATGGAAGTATTACACAAAAAACCCGGAGTGAACTCTCATCATAAACCGCTTCGTGGTTTATTTAGAGTACACTCCATTTTTTTGTGTTATACCTCCATAACATGACAAATATGTTCAAGTTAATCCTTAACTATTAATTAATATGGATTTCCGCTTTTTTGCCATGGACTTTGACAGCAGGTCCATGTAAAACATTTACACTAATACTTAAGCTCAACGTAGATATTGGAATCTGTAGACGTCTCACAAGGGTATTTATTCATAGATGGTAATCGCCTTAAGTTCTCTCTTCGTCAATGTCTCAAATAGCTCCGATATCACATATAAAGATTTCGAATTTAACACAATATAAAAACTCTGTGTCTACTTTGTTGAAATCAACCGTAGTTGGCCGATTGGAATTGGTATTTTTATTCTTTAAAAGCTATTTGACAAGTATATGTTATTTCACGAATAAATCATGAATTTGGAGTTCTAACTGTTCACGCTCTGTTCTATCTTTGCAGGTAACGCCTGTGAAACAGGAACACACACATGCGACAGAGATGCCATCTGCATCAACACCAGGCGGCGCTATAAGTGCCGATGCAAGCCAGGTTTTTATGGGACAGGGAAAATATGTGTAGGTGAGCAATCGATGAAAATTTGAAGAATATATCTGTCCATGTGTACAAGAAATATCTATCTGGAAATGTAAAATAACATTACATATCTTACCATGCAATCTAGCAGTATATATAAAAACATGTAAGCAATGTAGTTCTGTCTATGTATTCTAGCAGTATATATCTGACCATACAAACTAGCAGTATGTATCTGGCCATGCTTACTTCCCGAATATATCTGAGAATGTAAACTAGCAGTATATTTCTGACCATGTTAAATACCGGTATCAATCTGACCATGTTTACAAGCAGTATATACCATGTACAATACCAGTTGTATGTGAGCATGTTAACTACCAGTTGTCCAACCATCGAATCGAACTCTAGCTGTATATGTCTGACCAGATAAACTAGCAGTTTTCTAACCATGTATATGTCTGACCAGATAAACTAGCAGCTTTCTAACCATGTAATCGAACTCTAGCTGTATATGTCTGACCATATAAACAAGTAGTTGTCTGACCATGTAATCGAACTCTAGCTGTATATATCTGACTATATAAACTAGCAGTTTTCTGACCATGTAGTCGAACTCTGGCTGTATATGTCTGACCATATACACTAGCAGTTGTGTAACCATGTAATCGAACTCTAGCTGTATATGTCTGACCATATACACTAGCAGTTGTGTAACCATGTAATCGAACTCTAGCTGTATATGTCTGACCATATAAACCAGCAGTTGTCTGACCATGTAATCGAACTCTAGCTGTATACATCGGACCATATAAACTAGCAGTTGGCTAACCATGTAGTCGAACTCTAGCTGTATATGTCTGACCATATAAACTAGCAGTTGTCTGACCATGTCATAGAACTCTAGCTGTGTATGTCTGACAATATAAACTAGCAGTTGCCTGACCATGTAATCGAACTCAAGCTGTATATGTCTGACCATATAAACTAGCAGTTTTTCAACCATGCCGTCGAACTCTAGCTGTATATATCTGACCATATACACTAGCAGTTGTCTGACCATGCAGTCGAACTCTAGCTGTATATGTCTGACCATATACACTAGCAGTTGTCTGACCATGCAGACGAACTCTAGCTGTATATGTCTGATCATATACACTAGCAGTTTAAATGTGACCATGTAAAATTGTAGTATGTATCGAACCATGTAAACAAGCAGTTGTCTGACCATGTTATTTCGCTCAAACTTTTGACTGTCCATATTAATAAGCAGGGTGTTATAACAAACCGTACTAGTACATGTCGTATAAGGTCTGTTATAAAGACGAATAACTTGCAGTGTGTGTATCAATAGTAGTAATGAAAATAGACGTTTGTAGGTAACATCAACTAGCGTGTGTGTAGTTCTATAAACTAACAGTATGTGTCTCAATAGTTGTAATTTAAACTTGAAGTGTGTCTCTCAATAGTTGTAATGTATACTTAAAGTGTTTGTCTCTCAATAGTTGTAATATATACTTATAGTGCTTGTCTCTATGGTTGTGATATATACTTTCAGTGTGTGTCTAAATGGTTGTAATATATACTTTCAGTGTGTGTCTCAATAGTTGTAATATATACTTTCAGAGTGTGTTTCAATAGTTGTAATATATACTTTCCGTGTGTCTCTAAATGGTTGTTATACATACATATAGGACATAGTGTTTGTCTCTCAATAGTTGTAATATATACGTATAGTGTTTGTCTCTATGATTGTAATATCTACGTCTAGTGTTTGTTTCAATGGTTGTAATATATACGTATAGTGTTTGTCTCAATGGTCGTAATATATACGTATGGTGTTTGTCTAAATGGTTGTAATATATACTTTCAGTGTTAGTCTCTATGGTTGTAATATATACGTATAGTGTTTGTCTAAATGGTTGTAATATATACTTTCAGTGTTTGTCTCGGGGATTGTAATATATACGTATAGTGTTTGTCTCAATGGTTATAATATATACGTATAGTGTTTGTCTCTATGGTTCTAATATATACTTTCAGTGTGTGTCTCAATGGTTATATATACGTATAGTGTTTGTCTCTATGGTTGTAATATATACGTATGGTGTTTGTCTCAATGGTTGTAATATATACTTTCCGTGTTTGTCTCTTTGGTTGTAATATATACGTATGGGGTTTGTCTCAATGGTTGTAATATATACTTTCAGTGTTTGTCTCTTTGGTTGTAATATATACGTATGGGGTTTGTCTCAATGGTTGTAATATATACTTTCAGTGTTTGTCTCTTTGGTTGTAATATATACGTATGGTGTTTG
Organism: Mizuhopecten yessoensis; assembly: GCF_002113885.1. NCBI lineage: Eukaryota > Metazoa > Mollusca > Bivalvia > Pectinida > Pectinidae > Mizuhopecten > Mizuhopecten yessoensis. The sequence goes on from NW_018408918.1 coordinate 42,797, forward strand.
TCTCAATGGTTGTAATATATACTTTCAGTGTTTGTCTCTGTGGTTGTAATATATACGTATGGTGTTTGTCTCAATGGTTGTAATATATACTTTCAGTGTTTGTCTCTGTGGTTGTAATATATACGTATGGTGTTTGTCTCAATGGTTGTAATATATACTTTCCGTGTTTGTCTCTTTGGTTGTAATATATACGTATGGTGTTTGTCTCAATGGTTGTAATATATACTTTCAGTGTTTGTCTCGGGGATTGTAATATATACGTATAGTGTTTGTCTCAATGGTTATAATATATACGTATAGTGTTTGTCTCTATGGTTATAATATATACGTATAGTGTTTGTCTCTATGGTTCTAATATATACTTTCAGTGTGTGTCTCAATGGTTATATATACGTATAGTGTTTGTCTCTATGGTTGTAATATATACGTATGGTGTTTGTCTCAATGGTTGTAATATATACTTTCCGTGTTTGTCTCTTTGGTTGTAATATATACGTATGGGGTTTGTCTCAATGGTTGTAATATATACTTTCAGTGTTTGTCTCGGGGATTGTAATATATACGTATAGTGTTTGTCTCAATGGTTGTAATATATACGTTTAGTGTTTGTCTCTATGGTTGTAATATATACTTTCAGTGTTTGTCTCGGGGATTGTAATATATACGTATAGTGTTTGTCTCAATGGTCGTAATATATACGTATGGTGTTTGTCTAAATGGTTGTAATATATACGTATAGTGTTTGTCTCAATGGTTATAATATATACGTATAGTGTTTGTCTCTATGGTTCTAATATATACTTTCAGTGTGTGTCTCAATGGTTATATATACGTATAGTGTTTGTCTCTATGGTTGTAATATATACTTTCAAAGTGTGTCTCAATAGTTGTAATATATACTTTCAGTGTGTCTCTAAATGGTTGTAATATATACTTTCAGTGTTTGTCTCTTTGGTTGTAATATATACGTATGGTGTTTGTCTCAATGGTTGTAATATATACTTTCAGTGTTTGTCTCGGGGATTGTAATATATACGTATAGTGTTTGTCTCAATGGTCGTAATATATACGTATGGTGTTTGTCTAAATGGTTGTAATATATACGTATAGTGTTTGTCTCAATGGTTGTAATATATACGTATAGTGTTTGTCCCTATGGTTGTAATATATACTTTCAGTGTTTGTCTCGGGGATTGTAATATATACGTATAGTGTTTGTCTCAATGGTTATAATATATACGTATAGTGTTTGTCTCTATGGTGGTAATATATACTTTCAGTGTGTCTCTAAATGGTTGTTATACATACATATAGTACATAGTGTTTGTCTCCATGGTTGTAACATATACGTATAGTGTTTGTCTCTATGATTGTAATATATACGTATAGTGTTTGTCTCAATGGTCGTAATATATACGTATGGTGTTTGTCTAAATGGTTGTAATATATACGTAAAGTGTTTGTCTCAATGGTTGTAATATATACGTATGGTTTTTGTCTAAATGGTTGTAATATATACGTAAAGTGTTTGTCTCAATGGTTGTAATATATACGTATAGTGTTTGTCTCTATGGTTGTAATATATACTTTCAGTGTGTGTCTTAATGGTTGTAATATATACGTTTAGTTTTTGTCTCAATGGTTGTAATATATACTTTCAGTGTTTGTCTCAATGGTTGTAATATATACGTATAGTGTTTGTCTCTATGGTTGTAATATATACGTATAGTGTTTGTCTCTATGGTTGTAATATATACTTTCAGTGTGTGTCTCAATGGTTATATTATAAATTAACAGTCAGTTTGTAGTAGTTGTAAAATATAAGCTTGCAGTGTGTAATTTTAGTTGTTTTGTTATATAAACATGACGATTGTTTGTCTTTCAATGAAACTAGCAGTATATGCTATTCTATATAAACTAGAAGTGTGTGTCTTACTGTATCAATGAGCATTGTATGTCTTAATAGTTCCGTCATATAATCTAGTAGTATGTACCCCAATACCTATAACCTGTGTCCTTTGTGTGATGTCGTTATATATTCCGTCATAGATTAGTTTTTGCACGTGTTAATTTCAAATAGTTTTTACATGCTCCATGTGGATACCTAATAATGTGCTAGTAATGTGTGTGATATTGTTGCAACAGAAATATTTATAACTATAGCTTTATTGATTTCATATGTTGCTTTATATATCATGAGCATGATGATACTTAAATATCTGTAAATTATCTATCAGACAAGTAATTCAACAGAGATCACATACCTTACTTTCGTAACAGCGTGTCTGATTAGGTGATATTGATTAAATAAATGATCATGTTTGCTTCGCTCGCTTATTTCCCAAATTTGGAGGCTCTCTAGTCAAATAGGCAAGAACTACCACAACCGGGTTCGGAATGACGGAAGCAGTCGACAACGTTATCATCTTGGATTATTGTTTTAATCCGGCGTAATAACATATTGTATTCCCCTAGTGGTAGAGAAACACGATTCTTTGTTTCTCCTCTGTCTTTGCCCGAGTTGTTAAACATGATCAATCCAGGAAAAACGAAGACTCGAGCTTCCCTACATGAAAAACAAGGGCAATAAATATATAATAAATCATCCGGCCTTCAGCCTCTGGAAAATAATACCGCCCCGAGTCAACAGTTATCCATGGGTACATGTACCTAAAAAGTCAAAAACTGTGTAACATCAGATGAAACTGTTGCAATCACGTTATATTGAGCGTATCAAACAAAACCAAAACTCAGCATATACATTTGAATAAAAACGTTTGAAAATTACAATGAATCTTTCTATAATTATCTGTACACGTGAAGACAATTAGAATGCCATTTAAAAAATAAAGCTGCAGATGTTCACATTTTTGTGATGTAGTTAAATGCCAAATTATCCTATCAATAAAGATTGATGAACATTTACCCAAAAAACCTAATATCGGTAAGTGTAACCACAAATTGTTGGTAGCTTTACGTTTAATAGATCTGGAAACAACATGGAGAATAACTGATGTTTAATGAAAGAGAAAATAACAGAAAACAGAATTTGAGGTTTTTGTAGTAATTTGATAGAAAAACTTTACTGACACATGTCACGAATCATTCTATGTACAAATTGCACATGTCAAAAATAACAGCAAACAGCAATGGCAAATACAGTACAGTGTTATATAGATTAGAAAATTTAAAAAAATGGAAATGTCTTCCCTATTTTTCTTTTTACCTAGTGCATATTCCAGGCTTGCCTGCTCTCTGTTCCACTGTCTCGAGACTCAATCCTTTGGCAATAACACAATGCATGACTACAAAATTTCCCAATCCAACCATCATTTTATCAAGCTTGTCTTGTCTTCTCAGAAAAAAAACCCACCTCAAACAAACGTAGTTAAAACATCTCTAGTACGCCAAATGGTAAATTAGGGTTAAAGTAATTACTAAGATCGATTTCATGTTTGCATTGTTTTTTTTTTTTTAAAGTTTATGGCATGTTGTACCCGTATAGTGTAGTTTTATGAGAACATTACCATATTTGTGATAATGTATTAATTAGTAATCAACGATTTAAAGTTAATAACCACATCTTGACGAACAATTGTGATTATTATACTGTAAGTGATCATATTTTTGCGGTCTTCTTATTTTAGCGCTTTTGCGCTGATATTCTTGATCTTCAATGCTCTAATCTATTAAAATTCCATAATATGCTAGTATTTAATATTTGTATTTTATATTTCAGATGAAAATGAATGTGATTATGAGAATGGAGGCTGTGTCCATTTCTGTCAGAATCAGAGTGGAAATTATACCTGCAGCTGTAAGGATGGGTTCGTGTTGGATAGGGATGGACACAACTGTATAGGTAAGGGATGGTTCGTGTGGACAGGGAATGGACACAACGGTAAAGGTAAGGGATGGTTTGTAATGGGCATGGATGGACACAACTGTATAGGTAAGGGATGATTTGTAATGGGCATGGATGGACACAACTGTATAGGTAAGGGATGGTTTGTAATGGACAGGGATGGGCACGACTGTATAGGTAAGGGATGATTTGTAATGGACATGGATGGGCACAACTGTATAGGTAAGGGATGGTTTGTAATGGACAGGGATGGACACAACTGTATAGGTAAGGGATGGTTTGTAATGGACAGGGAATGGACACAACTGTATAGGCAAGGGATGGTTTGAACTGGACAGATATGGACAAAATTGTATTATGTCCGGGATGATTTGTAATGGACAGGGATGGACACAACTAAATAGGTAAGGGATGGTTGGAAATGGACAGGGATGGACACAACTGTATAAGTAAGGAAGAATTTGTTATAGACAGGGATGGTGCGTTGTTTTCATTTCCTATTGTTGTTTTGATAAAGTTTCTGGGTTTAAAATTGATTTCTGATTGTGTCCATTTATTTTGACGATATTTATTTTCTGCTTAGAAATCCTCTAAATAAAAAAACACCAATCAGCCATCGGCTGTTAGCATTCCTTAACTCACTCATAGATATGATACACATTTTCAAACATATCTCATCGATTTCCTTCATGAGTTTTCATGAATTTCTTAAATTCCATTTGCCATAATATTATATAACACTCATGAAGTCCTCCAACAATATTATCTAATATATATCTGGTACACACATATATATATATACATGTAAATATCAATGTTCTCGCAGTAAAAGACGTTTTGTGGATGATAATGTTTAAACACATTCATCATCGACATTTGTTCAATACAAAACACTAGTTGTGATCAATAAGCCATATATATTCTGATTTCTGATGAACTGGGGTCAGTCGAAGTCCTAATCCCAGTCGATTGCACGTAATGATATACAGAAAATATGGTATTGAAGGGCAATAAAACTAGAATACAAGCCGGGGTCAACAGTGTTATGTGTATATAAGGTGTATATTTATGTTTCACACTGGTATATGATAGCCTACAACCAGGAACATAAACACTTGCATCTTTGTAGCGTTTAACTTCAATTCATATGATTTATTTCTCTTTGAAAATATATCGGAATAGAGCGAATCTGTTCCTCGTATAGATGTCACCTGTTAGATTATAAACTGCGTATTGTGGCAGTCCTGCTATTTCTCACACATACTTACACTGCTTCTTTTTCATATTAGGTTTTATTTTGAAACAAGCAATAACGCCATTTATACAAACTGTTAGAAGTGTCACTCAGTACCATGGGTTCATAGAATACAGACGCTTTGGGTTTTTGCCTTTCTAAGTAATGTGGCATTAATTGTTCTGTACGTGTCAACGGCGCTACCAAATCTAAATAGATAACTAGATAGCAAGTGATGTTTTTAATTAAAAAATACATAGAGATACCTTAGATAAATGTTTCCATTTTCCCCCTTTAAAATGGGTTTGTTTATGAACGTTTTTCGGTAACTGGCAAAATAAGGTTTCCACCTAAATTCATCGATTTGTTTGTCAGTAACTGAGTGCATTTTGGTCTTTATGAAACCGAGAATATATTTACCATCCGCAACAGAATTGAAAAAGCGAAATAGGAATTAAAAGTAACAGATGTGAATTCATGAAGATATGGGTTATCAAAAATGACCTTTTCATGTTTAACTCTTTCATTAAAGAAAAGTACTTCGCTCTGTTCAAAGAAAATATAACAATGTTTGTAGGAATCTCATTGCATAACAGCATCAATTAGGGTATGTCTATTGAAAAACATACAGACGTTTTTTTGCATATCGTCCTTTCATTAGGTGCGACCATAAGTACAGTGGGTCAAATCTCTCATTAATTTCGGTCCAAAAATAATTAGAAGGGTACATTAAAGTGTAAGGAAACCGTACTTAGAACTCGTCGAAGGTGTAAATGAAACATTTACACTGAGGTCATTGAAAAGTTATAAGGAAAATAAGACCAGGGTGAAGTTGTTCAAAAGATAATTAGCTTAATCAGTGATTAGCACAAATTTTAATGTTTGATTATCTATAAAACAAAGTCATTGAATTAGTTACAACTTTTTAGGTATAAAATATTTAGTGAAATTAACTTACATAAAAAAAAGGTGAGAGTTTACCTTGTATACTGACAAAATTATTAAAGGTTGAAAATTGTCGTAAAACAGTGATTAAGCTAGCAATCTTTTAAACAACTTGGCCCAGATGTTTTTGAAGGTTAAGCGTCTCCTGCTTTCTTATTTATTTAATGTCACGTTCTCAAAAGTATGAACATCAGCAAACAGTTGATATTCATATCATAAAATTAAGATAGTATTTTTCCGATGAAAACAATGGAAGCTTCATATTCATATATTGTCGTTAGCGTTCAACATCTATCACGAATATAGTGATATTCGAAAATATATCGAATCAACTTCCGTGATAGATGTCGACCGCTGACGGACAAACTTATAACACAGGGTTTCCGTGATAGAAGTCGACCGCTGACGGACAAACTTATAACAAAGGGTTTCCGTGATAGATGTCGACCGCTGACGGACAAACTTACAACACAGGGTTTCCGTGATAGATGTCGACCGCTGACGGACAAACATATAACACAGGGTTTCCGTGATAGATGTCGACCGCTGACCGACAAACTTACAACACAGCTAGGGTTTCCGTGATAGAAGTCGACCGCTGACGGACAAACTTATAACACAGGGCTTCCGTGATAGAATTCGACCGCTGACGGACAAACTTATAACACAGGGTTTCCGTGATAGATGTCGACTGCTGACGGACAAACTTATAACACAGAGTTTCCGTGATAGATGTCGACCGCTGACGGACAAACTTATAACACAGGGTTTCTAAAGTTGCAAGTTGGTGAAGACTATGGACAAGTACAATGTATTATAGTCACCATCAGGACCTCGCAGAGAAATATACCATTTGTGTGATATGGTACGGGGATCCGTTATGGCACTGACAAAAGATTGTAAATATAGATAGGTGTTTCAATTGGCGCAACGATAAGTTCTTGTTACTTAATGATTTTGTTTTTTCAGATAAAAATGAGTGTTTAGAAAACCTGGGAGGATGCCAGGCCCAGTGTGTCAACACCCTAGGTAGCTATGAATGTCGGTGTAATCAAGGCTATTCATTGGCTCCAGATGGGCGTACATGTCAGTGTAAGTACCCAACACGCATGCGTGCAATTTATGACATGTATTACAGAATATTCTCTCTTCCCTTCTTTACACTCCTAGCAATTAGTACTTACACTATTGAAGTCTAGGATCTGGTAATAGTGGGGTTTTTTGGCAAAAATCGATGTTAAACTGAAGACTTTATATAGAGAAATATATAGCAGCAACAGCAATGTGGAATCTGGTGTAATAGTAATATATTCAACACTAAACAATGTAGGCGATAGAACGAAAATCGGTTGGCCCTGGACCAGTTTAACATTAAGAACGTATCTGTTATAACACTTCAGTGAATTATCCCTTCATAATGCTAACTCACGAAAAATAAATGCTAGTACATGCACACCCATGCATGTTTTCTAGTAATAAATATTCATGCAACAGCGATATCAGAAAACACGATTTTAAAGGCGCAAAGATGCGAATTAATGCAAACATATAATCTTAGCACGGCAGAGATCGGTGCAGAGTTCGTATTATTACTTTGAAAGTTTAGAACAGTAAATATCATGTTGGTAGACCTATGTGTACTATCATCTGACATACGGTAAATTCAGTTTGTTTATGAAGTCAAACAAAGTAAATATATTTACTCCACAAGTTTCGTCTATTTAAGAATGTGTCTTTAAAACATTTAAAACGTCACAAATAAGATAAAAAAAAATCGCTATAGTAGGTCATATATACTTCAACTAGTATTTTATGTAAATCATGTCAGAACAATTGGTTAACCCTGAACGTGATATCAATTGTTTCGTCAGCTAAAGATATAAGGCTTAAAGAAAGTTAGATCACAAATACAGTACAAGTATTAACGCTGTGCCCTTATACAGGTCACATAGTTGCAGGAAGAAAGGTAATCTAATTTAAATTTTAAATTAAACCTTACTCAAACTTAATCATTTAAACAGCAAGGTTCATTTCTCACGAAGGGCCGCTTGTATCTGGAGAGACGTTAAATGGCGATTGTTCCGTGCACGTCTATCGGTCTTATTACGGTCACTCAGTAGAGGTATTTGGATGTTTGATTTAAGTAATAACCGTATTTTATATTTAAAATGACTTTACATTCGTGCAATGTTTCAACAAGGGGTCGTAAATAGATTATAATCGCTGTGTACATTGCTCACATAGTTTTTTTGGTGTCGTGGAATAGGAACCGTACCAGTTCGTGTGTACAGGGTTCGGATCGTGATCAATTTCACGGCGAATTAATTTGGGGACTTAACACATACACACCTGTCGTTACCCGCCATCGATAAAGGGCTACACAATTACACTCCACTAAACAACCTCACCTTACTAATTGTGAATAAGCTAGAAATAGAAATCCAGTGTTAACTCGAGAACTCAAAGTACAAATATAGGGTACGAAACACCCGAAATAGACCCGGATCGCTAGATCTCGTCTGCTTTAGGTAAAGGCGACTGCGCAATTAGGACATGTCTGATAAACTTATATAATAATCTTGATGTATGCGGCATAATATCGTCCAAACAAACCACTCACCCGCGATTGATTTGTAATCAAACCGTGATACAAAAAACTGTAGAAAAAAAATAATGTAGAGAAACTACTGTAAACCGGGAAATTTCCGCCGCAGTTTATTTCGCCGCAGTTTAATTTTCGCCTTTTCGCCCTCCTCCTCGTATCTATCATGACAGCGAAGATTTGTACACAACAAGCAATATATAGTACTTACACGTGAAGGGCGAAATATAGATTTTATCAGAAAGTGGCGAATATTTTACTGGGCGAAATGCTCCAGTATACCATACATGTATGTAATACCATACATGTGTTATACTTCACTATAAAGAATATACCACTTTTACCCTACAACATAACTTTTAATTTTTGTGTTTTTACTAATGCAAATATGTAATACAGCTACTCCATTATGCATCATATACAAATAGGCAATACTTTGATTATGTGTTATAAAATAAATGTTATTTACATTATGTTACATCTAAATGAGGACTCACAATTCCTGTAAAGCAACATTGGCAATGTGTAGGATTGACTTTGGACATGTACTGAGTTCTACCACTAAAATTTCGGCTTTCTTTTTCTGTTATTATTTTGTTTGATAACTAATTCAATTGATAATAAATGAAAGGCTGTAAAATTCAGTGAAAGGTATGTTTCATACGGAAACAATTTGCAGAGAATTACACAAATGTATACATAGTTTGTGATAGCACCAAGTAGAATTCTGTCTGGAAAAACATCGAAGGCAGTGTTCTTTGAACTGAGGAATAAAAAAGAGGTTGATAGCAGTGTTGTTATAGAAAACTTTATTTTGCTATTGTATTAAAATAATGTATTCTTTAAGTCTAACTGTTTAACAGATGCAAAACATACAGAGATACAGGTAGCATACCTTTTTATAAAAATGAAAAACTGTAATGACTGAATGCTCTGCTTCAATAACAAGTATAGAAATTCCACAAGATTGTTCCACTCTTTTACATAACAAATACTTAGGATTAGGACATGTTTTAAACGCTTGTTTTCAAATAGGAAATCTGTATTCTACGCAAAAAATAGATGAAAACTTTTAAATAAAATGAAAATCATGCTATATATACATGTATCCTGGATACATCCTAAATGTGTATCGCCACCAGATGTAATGATCTCAATATTGATCGTCTTATAGTCTTTCATTGATGCTAAAATCTGTATCTTCTATGTTTCAGATGGAACATACTGTCAAGAGAATTTCCAATGCCAACATTTCTGCCACACCCCTTCCGGAAAACTGGTTTGTGGATGTCGGGAAGGCTATAGACTCGCTAGCAACACACTCGACTGCATTCGTACGTAGGTTTCAATCTTTGTAGGATCAGTAAATAATAACAAATTTTCCATGAAGTTTTCCTCAAGCCATCTTTCCTTGAATGGCCTTGTATTTTCCTTGATCTTATTATTCAGGAGTTGATCTTTGTGATGCTATTACTAAACGATACACAGGATAGACTGTTTTATTTTATCGATCTGTTTATTTTACTCTCCTGTCCGTCTCATCGTTGTTCTGCATTACTTTGTAATTTTGGTTGGTGATGTCACATCTCGTTAATATGGTATGCTTGAACCGTCGATGTCAATGCCTCGTTTCTAAATGTGATTAGTGTCAACTTTGGCTCTAGACGACATCTGTTATGTGTGATTAGTGTCAACTTTGGCTCTAGACGACATCTGTTATGTAGCATGTTTGATCATTGGCTCTAGACGACATCTGTTATGTAGCATGTTTGATCATTGGTTCTTGATGCACCTCGGTTGCTTTTCATGTCTCTGTACTTTACTGTCTTTGGACCTTGACCTTAGGTGTGTTTTCTCTCTGCTGTACATTGTTTGAACGTTGACTTTAGGTGTCATGTCTCTTGCTTTACTGTCTTTGGACCTTGACCTTAGGTGTCTTTTCTCTCTGCTGTACATTGTTTGAATCTTGACCTTAGGTGTCATGTCTCTTTGCTTTCCTGTCTTTGGACCTTGACCTTAGGTGTGTTTTCTCTCTGCCGTACATTGTTTGAACGTTGACTTTAGGTGTCATGTCGCTTGCTTTACTGTCTTTGGACCTTGACCTTAGGTGTCTTTTCTCTCTGCTGTACATTGTTTAAACCTTGACCTTAGGTGTCATGTCTCTCTGCTGTGCATTGTTTGAACCTTGACCTTAGGTGTCCTTTCTCTCTGCTGTACATTGTTTGAATCTTGACCTTAGGTGTCATGTCTCTTTGCTTTACTGTCTCTGGACCTTGACCTTAGGTGTCTTTTCTCCCTGCTGTACATTGTTTGAACCTTGATCTTAGGTGTCATGTCTCTCTGCTGTGCATTGTTTGAACCTTGACCTTAGGTGTCTTTTCGCTCTGCTGTACATTGTTTGAACCTTGCCCTTAGGTGTCATGTCTCTTTGCTTTACTGTCGTTGGACCTTGACCTTAGGTGTCTTTTCTCCCTGCTGTACATTGTTTGAACCTTGACTTTAGGTGTCTTTTCTCTCTGCTGTACATTGTTTGAACCTTGACCTTAGGTGTCATGTCTCTCTGCTGTACATTGTTCGAACCTTGTCCTTTGATGTCACGGCCCTTTGCTGTACATTGTTTGTACCTTGCCCTTTGATGTCACATCTTTATGCTTCACTTTTTTTCAGCCATTGTTTTCGGTTGCATCTGTTTGTTTTGTTTATTTTAAACCTTGACCTTTGAGTACACATCTCTCTGCTTTACTGTGTTTGAGTCTTAACCTTTGATTTTACATTTCTATGCTCTTCTCTGTTTTAACCTTAACTTTGATGTCACGTCTCTTTGCTGTGCTATGTTTGAACCATGGCTCTCTGCTGAACTATGCTTGAACCTTGATCTTTTCTTTTATGGCACGTATCTTTGCTGTGGTATAGTTATACCTTGGCTGTTGGTGTCACATCTCTTTAAAGCGATATGTTCCAACACTCGCTTTTGATGTCTAGTCTACCTATTGTTCTTTGTTTTACATTGGTTGTTGACGTCACGTCGCGTTACTGTTGAAAGTTTTAACACTTCTTAATGTGACGTCTCTTTACTGTGGCAGGTTTTGGTTTTTAACCTTGGTTGTTGATTTCATGTTTGAATAAATATGTTGCGCCTCTTTAGTGTACTATCCTTGAACCTCATTTGTTTGCGTCACGTTGTTTATGCGCTATATTGGACGCATACTTGTGGATGTCCGGTGCAAACTGAACTCCTGTGTGGGAAGTTATCTCTCCGCACCTATTTAACTGCCAGTATATATGTTTTTAGGATCGGCGCTTTAATTGTCCTAGATTCTCAGTAAACGTGCACATTATGAAAAACCTTTGTTTCAATGCCAAGCAATTTAAATTTTTCCTTTTATCAACCTCTTTACTGACGTACTTTGATGAAAGTTTTCTATTAGAGGCGAGTCTTACCACTGTATCATTTCGGAACTGAAGCCTCAAAATGATTTTAAAAATCGATGGATAATACCTCAGAATGACTGTGTCTAGTAATTTATTTTCTTATACTACAATTGAAAATGCGTTGGTTTTTTTTATATGAAAATAAGCGTTAGTGTTGTAAGGCGACATGTTTACTGTTGTATTGTGGGTACCTTTGTGACTCGTGAGATATAGGACGACATGTTGACTGTTGTATTGTGGGTATATTTGTGAAGGCATGAGAAGTAAGATGACATGTTGCACGCTGGGTAGTTATTTGTGACCGCGTGAGATGGATGTCGGGCTACATGTTGACTGTTGTATTGTGGGTATCGTTTTGTAAGGCGAAATGTTGACAGTTGTACTATTGGTATCGTTGTGTTATTTTTGTGTCGTAGAGACGTGCGGAGCCGGAAATGGTGGATGTCAACATAATTGTACGGACACCCCGCTGGGTCCCACGTGTTCCTGTGCTCCTAAATACATTCTGAGGGACGATAATCACACATGTATTGGTAAGTTATATTCAAGGATTTCACGAGTGTGGCGAAAAAAAAATGAACAAGATAAACAATAAGGGATAATACCTTTTTTGTATTAACTTATTCGTAATTTTTATCTTGAGATAAGAAATTGCTTTTTATGATAGTCAATATGGTCATAAAAATACATGATACTATTATATACAGAATTAGTTAAACACTTTTCTGAAATATAATCATCTATATCCAGAACAGGCAGTCAGTAAAAAGATGGTCAAAATGGTCATACAAAGGAATGGTTCAAATATATACAGAATTAAGTACATATTTTTCTGTATATAAATCATCTATATCCAGAATAGCTAGAAATAAGCCAAGGTATAAATCCCTTACTTTTGAATTTTAATGTGTATACGACAGCTTAATATTGAAAATTTCACAAAGGATGTCATGATTACGAACCCACTTTCATCCTTAAGTTACCAGGTTATGAAATACATTATCTGCATAAACCATAGGATGAATAACCTTTTGGCATTCTGTTAATCTGTTTTAGCGCTTACCAATATCGAGCAGTTAATATTTTTTCGTTTCGCGTTCGAGAAAAAAATGTATAAAACATATAACAGTCTTAGTTTAACAGACATATTGATTTATTAAAGGTTGCTTTAAACTCTAGACATGCCTTTCATGAAATCTTCATTAACTTAGCACAGATTAAATTTCATTCCGATTTTTTTTGTAATAAGACATCGTGTTGACTGTTTTGCAATGACGATGTTAAATTTTAGGTACCAAGTCCATATCAGAATCACATTTGAAACCAAGATTTTTTTTATTTAATTAGATGAAAAAATACTATATGGGTTGAAGAACGTTTAAAGGGAAGTAACTGCGACTCTCCATGCATACTTGCACTTTTGATGTTTTGACAATGGCCTTGTTCGGCTAGTTTATTTACACAGAATTTTATTTTACAGCGTCCTGTGAAGTTAATAATGGTGGCTGCGATAGGAAATGTATAGACACCAAGGCTGGTCCTCAATGTTCCTGTCCGCGGGGTTTCAAATTACACCAGGACGACAGGACTTGTCTAGGTAAGTTTGGTGACGTGACGTCATTAATTGGACATGGTTCAAATCCCTACCTAGAAAAAGAAACCAGTTTACCACCGTACGCAATATATATATATTATATAGAGGTCATTCCTGGTTGACTAGGGATGACGAAGATTATATCATCAAAGAAATATAGACAATAATTTGAAACCTTATTAAACATCTTCATGATTGTGTCCTAAATTGTACAAATACAAATATAATATGTGTTAAGAACGTCATCGCGAACAAATCAGGTTTGTAAGAGATATGATTGTTGCCAAAGTGATTTAACTTTATTGTTCGTTTTCCAATTGTTTTATATGTATTTTATTAGATATAGATGAGTGCCAGATCGCTAATGGAGGTTGTAGCAACGATTGTGTTAATACCAAGGGAGGATATGAATGCGTGTGTCCGAAAGGCTTCAAAGTGCACGTGGACCATCACACATGTACAGGTAAGTAAGATATATGTTATTGTCAGAAATGAACATTGGCAAACGATCATATTTGGAAAACTTACTCACCACAAAACTTACACCATCAAAATAAACGTTGTTATTTATCATTCCAGATGTTGATGAGTGTGAACTTAACACAACCTGTGACCAAAGGTGTGTTAACACGCCCGGGACCTTTCATTGTACCTGTAAGTCAGGCTACCAGCTATATGGCGTCACACACTGCGCAGGTACGTCAAGTATACTTTCAAGACTGGTCAGCTTGGCCACTGGTTAAAAAATGATAATAAGATAAAAAGAACAAATAAGAAAGGGGTTCTGCCATTTTGAACATATTTTTTAGTCGAAATGTTTTAGAAATAATACTACAAGTAAAAGTATTTTTAAACATTTTCTTCAGGTTGATAAGTATGGATTATAAGAAGTTCTTTTTACACAACTAATGAACTGTTCTATGTGACGTTTTCGATGACTAGTACGATATGTACACTGTCACCTTCCTCAGACAAATGGCCAGTGAAGCGTATGCACACACAGGTGTAAAATGTGAACGATTTGTCCATAAAATCGATGTCGATTTCGGCTACGCTGAAAACCTATGTACAATAGATTATATATGTACCGAAATGACTCATTTTCATCCATGAAAGTAAAACTATACTGTGTCCGTGGTAAATGCGCATGACGGAACAATTATCCAATGCTATAGTTCTTAATAAAACAGTAGGAAATGTTTCTTAAGATCAGCATTTCTTCTCGTTGTTTCCTGAATACCAGTGACATTTCCTCGACTGATAGGTGTTTGCCCCTACGTGTTACAGTTACATAACCTCCAAACCACTTGTAGCAAACGTGTGTACAAAGTCTATTTAAAGGATCACATAAGTGGTTTTCCCATTTTACTTACTTTAAAAAAAAATGTCATTTCAAGCTTTTAAATATAGTTCAAGTATTGAAATACAAAATATTTTATAGAAACTATGACTCCATCTAACCCAAAACAGTGAAACATGTATTAATTGATACACATATTGTATTATTCTACTATTTTATTTTAATTAACCAATCTAATGTTGTATATGTTTTCTTGACAGACGTAAACGAATGCGCCCAGAATAATGGCGGTTGCCAACACATGTGTCGGAATACAGACGGAGATTTCACGTGTCACTGTCCAACTGGCTTCAAACTGCACACCAACCGAAA
The DNA here is from genome assembly GCF_002113885.1 of Mizuhopecten yessoensis. Taxonomy (NCBI): domain Eukaryota; kingdom Metazoa; phylum Mollusca; class Bivalvia; order Pectinida; family Pectinidae; genus Mizuhopecten; species Mizuhopecten yessoensis. Next base: position 58,141 of record NW_018408918.1, read on the forward strand.
GGACTGTGTGTGTAAGTGCACTACTTCCCGTAACGACGCACGCACGTGGATACCAAGCATTTCATTCCATGTCTTCAGAAAGTATTTCTGTTTGGTTATAAACCCTTAGTTCTAAAATATCAATATCAGGACCATGTTCCATCTTTGTAAATGGCATTGACTAGCAGACTCTCGAGTCGGAAGGATAAGATAGTAGCCTGGCAGGTTACAACACTTTATATTGATATATCATTGAAATCTTAAATTGGAAGTATGATTTTTTTAATCTATTCAGTGCGCCATTTTACTTAAACTGTATATTCGTGCCAAAGCAAGCGAGAACTTTACAAAAACAAGCAAGGAAATTATCAGTAAAATACAAAATAAGGAAACACATATTTCAGTCGATGCAAAAAGCAAAAATAAAGTAAACACTAATGAATCACCGGTGGTACCAAAAAAATAGGAATGAATCCATGTATGAGGCCTTCAGAAACATGTCGACATACCGAAAAGGGAAAATATGCATATTACTATTTTTATAATTCAACAATTCAACAACGTTTTGTTAAATAACATGTTGGCATGAATAGTGTTCGGCTACAAGATAACGTCCAACCTCGGTAGGAGATAGTTAACCTACATGCTGGCAAATAGTTACAGATTCGTATAATTGTGAACTCGTGATTTACCATAAAACATGATAAATGTATAATATCTTCAAAGAACGTGTAACTTTAACATGATATCATATGAATATTTCTGATTTAGCTGACCAGACTTGTCTTCCCCTTCGTGCACCTGCCAAATCGACAATGACGTGTGTCCAGCAGGATGGTGACCAGGTATGCACAGTGAGGTGTGACGCGCGAACTTATCCCACTAGCCCTAAGGAGGAGAACGTATACAGATGTGGAGCTAGCACGGGCTATGATTGGTTACATCGGCTTTTGAATCAGACGTTATCATCGTGTTCAGGTAATGAATCAAAACATCAACACGTTTGAATTAATCTGTTTCGAAGACAATCCGGAATTTACACCAGATTCGCATTAAAATCGCGTTCAGGGCACATATTCATGAAACCGCTCTCTTAATCAAGCATGGATTCTGTGCTCAAACTAATTTTCTTATAACTTGCTTAAATCATTTGATATGCACAAAAAGTCAAATGCAGACATTAAAACCGGTTTTTGGTTTCAGTCTTTTAAAGTTCTTCCTGATCGTTGACAAATATTGGTTTTTATTAATCTATCCTCGCAGCAAGATATTTGGCTTGAGCACATAATCTGAGTTTGCACACAGTTTCATGAATACAGGCCTAGGTTGTTTTGCCACACATACAAAAACGTATTCTGTGAATCAAATGTTATTGACATTTTTCAGTTACTAATATCAATGATATCAAACTCCCATATTATTTTATATCCTTTACATAACTTGCATAATATTTTTCAGAATCGGCTGAGGTCCCCGTTATTAAGAAAACGGCAAGAATTTTATTCATGGCGAGCAAATGTCGAGTTCGGCGGAGCATTCGGGAAGAGGTTCGACGGAATATAACTGCTCAGTTAGGTATGAAGTGTATCTGTTTCTGTATCCTGTCACCTTTTACGCCATCGATGTATCTTTTAACCCTTTCACCCCTATGTAACTTTAGTAGACTCTACCTTGCATTGAAATGGATGAGCCTATTATGTTCTACAATGGAGAAAGGGTTAATATAAGGTTAATGGAACCAACAATTTAAACTACATTCTTTCCAATATAATGTATCATTACATGTATTGTAAAATATGCGTTTAAGACCTTCTAAAAAAATATTTAATAAACATAACATGTTTCCAGGTATTTGACAGAATGATAGTTGTTCAAAATGTTAATGGTTGACAACAGAAATAAAAAACAAAAACAAAAAACCAAGAAAACTGCAGGGGTTGAATTCGGAACCTTTACGTTACAAAGCCCACACTTCACCAATGTTGTCATACAGTAATAATACAATAACAGCATCAAAATCAATGTTAATACTTGACAAGGGATGTTCCTCTAAGTCTTAACTCCGTTACGTGCTTCATCGTTTATATATAGCACTCCGTGTCAAACAACCTCTGAGTGAAACTCTTCTTCGCAACTAAAATTGATACGTTGGTACCCTTAACCCTAAACATCAGAACGCTACGTTGTAAATACATCATGATAATATGTATCATAATCACCATTATCATCTCATTAGGAAGTATATTTTCTTATGAATATCGACGTTTTTCATTATAATGCTAAATAACCCTTTCACCACTGTAGACCATAATGGGCTCATCCAGATCAATGCATGGGAGAGTCTACTAAAGTTTATAGGGGTGAAAGGGTTAAAGTGCATTTTGGTGTCGTTGACACTACTCCGGTCCTCACTTTGAGTACGTGATGTTGTTTGGAGTTGCAGAAGACACTAGACCTTCCACTTAGGCCCGTATTTATACAATTGTTCTTATGCTCATAATTACATTCTGTGCTCAACTTCAATTTCTTTTCCGGCAACAAATTAATAAATTTGTTCAAAGACAAAGAAGAATTTGGAGAGACTTAGAGCAAAAATATCTTTACAATGTTCCCTCTTGACTTTTTGATTTTTTACATGATTTAAGTGAGATATAAAATTGGAAATTTTGTAAACAGAATCCATGCATGAGCATGGGAACGGTTTCATTAATATGGGACCTGGTCTTGATCGCTTGAACTTTTTCAAGGGTCTCCGTGCAAAACTTATCTTTATTCATACTTTGCCGTAGTTTTATAGGTTCTCTGCTCGAATTTCGGTTGTATATACACTTTTTTTAACAGAGCTGAAGAAGTACCGTTGTCGTCGTAAATGCAGTGTTAGCTCCGTCAACATTGACTGTGATACCCGGAAGTCACGCCGACTGGTCCAAGACCTCAAGGGGGCGCTCGTGGCGGCGGATATAGAAATAGAAGTGGCTCCATTAAAAACGAAAAGTAAGGCTATCTTACATATTTTGGTAAAATTTCAACAATAACAGCGAAGCTCAATTTCGTTACCATAATAATATATAACCGAGTATGTAACTTTTGTTTTAATGTTATATATGTAAATATTTGTATCATAATTTGTTTTTGTTTTGCAGAAAAATGTGATTATAAATGTACAAAAAAACGGACAGAACGACGAATGAAGAAGTTATTAAAGAAAATAAAGAAGTTCATCAATAAATCTCAGTTTGTTGTGAGGTGAGCACATCAGTTTTTGACACCGTAGTCGGGTAAATATAATGTTTTTAATGATAGTGAGGAGAACCAAAATATTACCATTCTCGAGTTATTTAATCATAACATGTATGAACATCGAAAATCATTTTATCTTACATCTAAAAAGCAAAACGTAAGACAATTTTAAAACTAAGAATGCTCATTTGTATTTGGTTTTCGCTGAACAGACGTTTTGTATGTTCAAAAGTTACTCCTTAATACGTAGAAAAAGACCTTTTTGAATGTGATCTCACATTGCTTGATCTAATTTTTACGTAATGTTTATTTGATATAATGTTTTTACAGTTACGACGGAGAAGGCCGTGTGGTAATTAGAAAGTCGTTCAAATACAAAAAGGCTGTAGCATATGTATGTCCCGAAGGCAAAGTGATGGCTGGTGACCAGTGTGGTACGTATATGTCCGTCTTGTTATGTCCCCCGAACGAGTTTTAGGGTGTATGGCCTTTGGTGAGTTTTATTTAAAGGTCCGAATACGAAACTAGGGAGTTCTTTTTTCTTCTGATTATTTTTATCCCGCAAATGCTTTCTTGATTTTTCTCAGAAACTACTGCACGAATACTTTTGAAACTTCACATGAGCATTGATGGAAATGTGCAGATTTGCGTAGCATGTTTTCTAATTTTTCAATCTGTCATCAGACATGGCCGTTGTGGCCTGTAATTTATTGACACAATTTAAGGTGTACGCCAAGGTGATGCAAACTCTCTATGTCTAATTTTGAAAGGTGTATATGGAATTGTACGTTTTTACAAATGCAACATTTGCGACTGCGGAGCATTTTCAGGGAGTTATGGAACGATCCCCGTTACAATTCAGTCTTCGTCATTCATGTATTATTGCTGTTAATAATTTTGTATGTGTTCTTTCTAATTCTCCAAAGTTTTCAAATACTCAAACTATTTTAAACTCAAATATGTCAAAGTATATTATTGACTTATATTGTTTTGATTGCATGTTAAAACTACTTATTGTTACAATTTGATTCCATGACATGTTATGGTTGTAGTTGCCTGCAGCATTGGGTCGTACTTTAAGCGGAAGTTATCAGTGTGTGTACCGTGCTCAAGAGGGACATATCAGGACCAGGAAGGACAGCATTCCTGTGTGAAGTGTCCCCGACGTATCCCTGGTGTCGGCATCCTTGGAGCTAAAAATGTAATGGAGTGTACAGGTAAGATGCCGATTGAAAAAGAAGACACAAAAAGGTTGATACAACATTGTCTTAGAACCATTGCAATATCAAATGAATACGTATAAAATGCTAGCCAATTTGATACTCATACTTGGTTATTGGAACAATGCTGTTTTACCTGGATTGTTACAGCATTAAACTGCTTTCAATTAGCAATCATAAACAATATAAAAGCCAACTGGACAGAGGCATATTTAATGAAGCGCGTCAGTGCTTCATGTCGGGTTTGGCTCCGTCATGTTGGCATTCATAATGCCTATGAATGCCAACTGGAAGCAGTTTAATGCTTACATTTACCATTTTGTAATCTGTTAATCTCGTAGAAAATCTTATTACACTCATGATTCATATTAAACATTTAGTTCGAATAATTTATTTATCGCATATGCTTATTCAAAGAAGAAAACAACCATTTATCCAGGGAAGGTCATATGTATCTGAGATAACAATCATGACGTCATAGGAATGATGACGTGTAAAATCGGCTAATGGCTTTCATAATACATAAGAATGCCATCTTAAGTTAGTAGGGTTATAACCTACATCGTGATATGTATCTTTGATCGCTGTGTTTACCTATAATGTTACAGTATTATGTGAGCCCGGAACTTTCTCCCATGATGGCCTCAAACCCTGTACTCCTTGCCAAGCAGGAACGTACGGACCGGAATACGGACGCACATCCTGTTTCCCATGCGGAGGAGGATTGACCACAAATGGCAATGGCGCTTCCACATTTGCGGAATGTTCTCCAAGAGGTTCATTTGTTAATAACCCACATCAATTTGTGAACAATTTCTACTAATATACCCCCTTTTATGCTGTATATGGTATATATTATCATGTGAATAATATATTATATGTAATACTTTGATATACTTTTTTTTTACCAAATTGTAGGCAGAGTATTAAATATATTATTCGTGTTGTTTTGTAGGGACCTACTTTATTATGAACAAGTGTTAATAAGTGTATTGATACCTAGCGGCACGTTTTAAATCAGTCATCTAGTTTTGTAATTATAAAGTAGCACGATAACGGTCGTCAACTTCCAATGATTGATTTGAAATGTTGTTGCATTTTATGAATGTTCATGGTGTTACAATATGTTAACATTTTGCGTTTATGTAATTGTAGTTACGTGCTCCCCTGGTCATTTCTATAATGTCCAGACCCACACGTGCCAGCAATGTCCAGTTGCAAGCTATCAGCCTGATTCGGGCCAAACCTTTTGCAACGCATGCCCAGGCTCCACCATCACGGATTCCCCAGCAACGACCAACAGTTCCGAATGTAAAGGTTCGTTCGAACAGATTTAAAGTATACTCTTGGTATGAAAAGATCAAAACGAGCCGCATTAACAGCATCAAGTTCTATATTTATGTATTTCTCGATGTACTTTACTATGGTATTTATTAGCATTATTTTTTCATTTTCAAGTGTGTATTGCAAATGACAGTTGTTAACTTTCCCTTTCTTGCGAGTAGCATCCCTATTCCCCGTCAAATGTTCCTAAAATGTCTCAATTGATTTGGTATTAAAGAGCTTGCTATTAACTTGACTTTTGCCACAACTACAGCGTATATCTAATACTGTAAAAAATGGAAATTTTACGATCTGGATTTGTTCACGTTTTTCTCATTGAGTAAGCACGAATTTATCTACAGGCGGATTTTTTTTATTAAAAGATTATATGAATTTAGGACATGTTGAATGTTTAGAATTCTGACCATCGCCAACTAAAAGATTCCTCACTGCGTTCAGTTTAAAGAGTCGTATCGAAAACATTTTCCACTCTTACAGTAACTGGAAGTGACATATTAACCTAATTATATGGCATGTTACAGATGCAACGTGCGGGGGTACGATTGGTCGGTTACAGGGATTCATACAGAGTCCTAACTATCCTGGGCATTACCCCAACGATATTGAATGTGTGTGGAGGATTAAACCTAGTAAAAAACGCCGGATACTCGTCATCATACCAGAGGTATTTCTGCCGAGAGAAGACCAATGTGGCGACAGCCTCGTTATGAGAAAGTCAAGTAAGTTTTTCAGCTTCTTACTGCTATAAACATGGTCCCTGACCTAATCTGTCAAAACAAAAGGGTCTTCATCTAATTCTAAAATAAACATGACATGGTCCTTACCAGGTGGAAGTAACAAGTAGCGTAGCCAGCGGCACAACAAAACAAAAATGTTTAACATCAACATAGTACTTTAGGTCATTCCGAATACCACAGTCAAATATGGTCCTACGGACCAATTTAACTCATTTTATTACATTTTTGACAGTGAAATATCAGATTCTATCAACTTGATAAAACTGATATCTTTCACACTGCGACAAATATCAAAAGTGATATTTTCACAGCTGCGCACTCGTGAAAAATATCAAAATATAGGCCACACTCGTGAAATATATTTGTTATTACTGACACCATTACATATTCTCTATATAATCTTAATCAACAACACAGTATGTTCTTTGTAAACAACATAAAGTTTTATGATATTAAAAAAACACCTCAGTATGGTCCTTAAAAACATCCTTAAATTTCATTTCAATCATCACGAATAACACAACGTTATAATGTATTATGATTATGACAAATGTCATTAGAAAACTGCAGTTTTGCCTCTCATTACTTGTCACTAAATAACAAATATGAAATAATAAGTTTTATCAACTTATATCAATGCAAGTTGATGGCCCGGATGGAAGCGCACGGGAGGTCTGTATGTGGGAGGATACTGGAGTACCCCTAAAAAACCCACGTGGCCCGCAGATAACCTTCAACTTTTCACAATAAATCCTGAATCAAAACCCGTTCGTCATGGTGAATGGCGAGTGCGCTTTCCACTACACCACCAACCACCTATTAACCTGGTAATATGATTATGTGAACATACACATGTTTATAATATCAGTAATGTTATTATGTTGTTACAGAGAAGGCGTCGTCATTGACAACGTATGAGGCGTGCGAGAGTACCGAGAAGCCGATAGCATTTACCTCACAAACGCACAGACTTTGGATTAAGTTTAAATCAGACGGTCAGAACTCGGCAGCCGGATTCTCCATTCCATTCGTTACATATAATGGTAGGTATCCGCATTGGCACAATCTGGGGCCCGTCTTGAATCATCCAGAAAAAAATTGCTGCGAAACGTCTTTTAAGCTCATTGCTCTTTGTGCTTTCATATATCAGGTTATTTACGCGTCATCCATTTGGCGAGTTTGTTCGAAATCCAAACATATGACGTAAGCCAGGCTAGATTCAAACCTTGGCCCTTGATCGCTTACCAACTGTGCTACCTACCTAACAGCGGAAGTTCCCTGACCCATAACCTCTCCATTTATATCCAAAACGAAATTAAGGGCAGGTAATTACTGTATTATGAAACCCTACAGAGGACTCGAGTATTTTGCCTGCAGCGTGAAAATATCCGTAACTTATACGACATTAATTATCTTCGTACACAAAAAAGTAAGACACATACGGATTTTCATTTTTGTATGTATTATATTTTTTCTGTTGATATTTTACCAGAGGATTACCAGCAATTAATAGAGGATATAGTCCGAGACGGAAGGCTGTATGATTCCTACCAGCACCAGTCGATTCTCAAGGTCAGTTAAACACATATATCCTACTGGTAAATACATTAGTTTTACAAATTACGTATGTTTGATAAAGCTACTAAACTTAGCAGCCTATACTACTGACGAACAGAAGGAATCATCCAACTTTTAAACTACTTTACTGCTTTCATTGCATTTAACATGCCTTTCAATTTTATTATATTCTATAACTGAATAAGCATACGTAAAATTACATAAAAAACTATAATTCTTGATCTTGATGGGGTTTTACACTGCTTAAAAGACTGTTAACAGTAATTGACTCTCTATAAAAAATATCTAAAGCACTTAAAACAAATCATTCATAATATGTAAAAAAAAAAAAAAAAAAAAAAAAAAAAGGACCAATATCCAATTGTAGAGGCAACACTCGTTATGAACACAACGATAGGTGTAACCAAACATTTTTTAATTGGAGACAGGACCCACCTGGCTTTTAATCATTTACCTTATCCTATGCATTGAAATGTATTCTAGAAGTAAAGCAACGTCTAGATTAAATATTTGTTGCTAACGCTATACCTAATGCAAAAAGGTCGAAAACGAGCGAAGACCACATATATTTATTGAGATATAGATGTTAATGTTGATGAAATTGGTCCAATCTGTTGATATGTTAAGGAAAGCGAACAAAGACTTTTGTTTGTGGGTGTGTGATATTTATTCTCAATACGAGACAGTAAACCCTCTTAATATCCTTTACATTTTTAATCTAGATGCTCTGTTGCATAACTTCACCATTTATTGTCCTAAAATGTTTAGTCTGTTCTGTTGACAGGACAGAAAGATGCTGAGTGTACTGATGGAGGTGATAGCCCAACCTTACCACTACTTCAAATACGCTAACGCGTCTCGCACGATGATGCCAGAGTCTTTTATAAAACTTTTGACATCTAAGGTTACTCGGTTCCTGAGCACCTAATTGCTCACAGATTAAATACGTGCTGTAGTGTCGTTTGTACGGGATAAAGACCTACAATTATAACAGGAGAGGCAGGTACCGCTTTACGAGTCGCAAGAATCGAGGAAGGTACCAAGGTGAAAGTCGCAGGATGTGAGGATTGGAAAGTACCACTTTGGGAATCACGATCGGTGAGGGAAAGGTACCACTTTGGGACTAGTTACCATGAAGACATTTGTTCACTTTGTGTATATGGATCAGGACTTAATAAAGACATCGAGTTGCTTTCTTTAAAAAGATAATTTGGAAGAGGAGGTTCCGAACGTGATGTGGTAGTTCGTTTGAGGATTTTTTGTTGGATCTTCCTTTCCATGATGTAAATACTCGTACCTTCTAAAGGATATGTCAGTCGATTGATGTTGTAACAGGCGACTCCGTGGAGACAGAGTAGATCAAAATTTGTTAATATATACCGAAACCGCACTTTGTAAGACAAAGGAAGGTTTTATACGTGTTGTTTACCGATTGTAGGTTATAAACCAGTAACCAGGATGGTTTGGAAGATGTATCAATGGAGAACATGTTTCATTCGTCAAATCTGTTTAACAACGTATTTCTTTGGACGATATCTATCACCATGGAAACAAGAAAGTTGTAATTGATTGCAGTCAGATGGACGAAGTGCAATAATTTGTTGTGTTGTGTTGGACCGAAGCGAAGACTCTGATGGCCGTGCACGTCCCTCTAGAACTGTTCTTTATGGATCGATTGGATCTATGAATTGGTTTGCTCTATGCCATTACAAAGTGCTGCATATAAAGATGCTCTAGAATATTGCTTTTAACAAACATAGTGTTTTGAAATAGTTATATAACAAAGAATTATGGTTTTTGGATGAACTCGTCAAGACATCAATCTACAGACTATTTCTCTTCTGATGTACAACGTAGTAACACAATAGATATTTGTGTAGTGTATTTACAACAAAGAAGTATATGTGTGCTAGTTCTGTACTAGAAACGTAAGATGCTAATTTTCCAATGTTAACTACAATTTCGGTTTTGCGTAACCTAATAACGTTTCCTCATTACAATGGATATGAGAAGGATGCATATATTGAGAAGAAAATTAACTCAAATCATAAAGTAACAATATTGGTTATTTTACAGCGAAGATTTTTATTCTCCTACAGGGCCATCATTATTTGGATTTTCTCTTTTTCTAACAATTTTTGCTATCATTAAGATTCATGACAAGTTACATGTTGATATTCCGAAAGATCACATTCAGACAAACCACGTGATAAACAGTTTAAAAAAGTCGTGATGAAAAATATTTTAGCGCAATATGAGGATATGTGGTTAGCTATTGGTCAATATATCAGGTTTTTGAAGAGGTTTTTAAAGAAAAAGCCTTAAAGGTAAGTATGATAACGATCATGTCATTTTAATTCTTTATTTGTTTTGATAATGATGAATCAAAACATTGAAAGCTTAAACACAAAGGCGTTGTTCTGTTTCTTAGGTTCAAGTATAATATGATCAAATTCGCGACGTTTTATCTAGACTTTGCACCCTAAACGCATTTAAGATTTTCAGAATTATGTATGTTTAATTTTTTTATACATATATTCAAAACTCAAGCTGCACAAATCTGGGTAAATATTGGTATACATGTTAGAAACATCTCTTTTGTCAGAAAAGAGACCGTAATGGCGGCAGTTCATACACGGTTGGGTTGTTTTGAATTGCGTTTACGCTTTCCTAGATTGGATTAGCCATATCATATCGAACTCGAGGTATTTGTTGTATTGTTTTAATTTATTTCACTTTTGTGAGTTGAACTTTCAGTGTTAAATGTTAACAAATAGGTGTAATTTTTGTATCATTATATCATTGCTATGCTGCGTCATTTGCTGTTTTTTTCTAATTTATGTGCATATACTATATATGTGTATATTTTGAATATAGACTAACTGTATACTGCTCCTACAGAAAAAAAACTGAGAATACGTTTTTATTATACGTTTATTATTCTGCTTACGGGATACACACTACTGTTGTCAGGTAAGCTTTTTATCAATAAATGTTTTGGTAGCCAATGACTAAAATAATAATTTATAATCGTCAACATTTGTATACAGTTTAAAATTACCGCCACATGTAATGTCCACAATGAAGGTAGAATAGAGAAATTTTAACGTTTGAACTAAATATCTTCTGTGTTGAGGTAAAGCCAGTTTCTGTTGTTTTCATTCATTAATTTTAACTTATGTATTTCTGTTTGTATACATATTATGTGCATATATAGAGAGATATTTAATATTGTTAGATATGTATGCTATCACTGTGGTACAACAGGAGCAGTTATGGTCAAAATGGCCATGACTTGTACAAATTAACATTTATTTCCTTTAGGTGCTTTCCAAGTAGTAGGTAGAAAACTAAGGCGTCAATAATAGTGCGTTGTTTATGGTTATGTAATAAACATGTAACTATGTCGCATCGACTTAATGTAAATCCTTGAGATAGAAATTTCATATTCAAAATGACATAAACCTACTCTTCATAATAAATGCTTGTCAAGAGTTTAATATTGTTTTTGTTTATATTTATCTATTTATCGGAAATGAGTTATTTCTTTGATTGGTATTATCATAAGTCAGTTTGTTATCGCATCACATGTTGACAAAGCGTAAATTCTGTCTACCGCTTGATAGGTTGCCTGTTTTTTGGTTTTTTTTATTGTTTCTATTTCTGTTCTTGGTATTCCGTCTTTGCGTATTGCAGAGTTGTCTTCTCTTGTGAGCAGGGATTGATTGTTACGTCATTGGTTTGTGTGAGAAAATTACGTCGTTTTCTCAGAAATTGATGACGTTACTCTCACAAACAAATGACGTAACAATCAATACCTGCTCACAAGAGAAGATAAATCTGCAATACGAAAAGACGGAATTGTAAGTCTTCGAAGTTTGCTTTAACCTTGATGGTAACAGTTATCTCTTTTGAATATTAGCATGGTTTATAATCTACACACTTCACAAGTATTTAATTAAAAATTTAATTAAATTTAAATTCATAAATTAAGAGTTTTACGCACGTACCCCTCTGTTTCAACAGTAGTTAAGGCAATTAGGATATCAAACGTTTTTAGCCCTAGCATCATTGCCATATGATGCCGTGAGGTACCAACAAGAAAAACTATATTATAACCTTTGTCACTATTCGAAATATCTGTTTAAGTCCTTCTAAAAAGAAATATTCCATAAAAACTACTTGTCGTCATGCATTTTACAGAATTATGCTTGTTCGTGATATTTTGGGGGAAACTACAAATCAACCACAACATGTAGGGCTCGAACTTCGGACCTTATCATTGAAAATTGTACACTCTTACAACTGTGTGGTATCGATGAACATATATCTACAATATCTATAAAGTATAATCTAATGTATCAGATGTAACATATTTTCTATATGATGAGGGTTTTTTGGAGCCTTCCTTCCTATCTTAAGTGCGAGAAAGTTAGCCCTCATATATTGCTATGGACGGGTTAACCGCTGACAAATGTAATGAATAGCGATTCGATTAATCTCCATTAAATAAATAATAATTTGAGAATATGCTGTAAGCTACAGTGTTGTTAACAAACAATGCATGTACCTATCAAGGTTATATTTGAACAAAGTCTGATATTTAAGAATTATAACTAGTTTTAAATACCAAAACCAATGATTAAATATAATTGATGTGGTTGTGTATTCAGACAAGTGAAAAAGATCGTGTTGATTCTCAGGGGAACTATCTTACATGCGTATATTATTTATATTGTCTGATATAACCATTTCTAGCATTTCATTAACTAGGTTATGAGGTATGTTAGGGTGAATTTGTCATTGTATAAGACTATTTAGAGGTAGGCAACTGTTACAGTTCTAGAAATATTTGAAAAATCGTAAAGTATTGACATTTAACGGGTTAGATACCTTATGCACATGTCCCAAAACCTAACAAGTTATCTCCCCTTTGCTGTTAAATCCGGGTTTATGGCATATTAGATAGTAAAGCTTTTGGCCACTGGTTCCTTTTTGTAAAACAGCAGTAAACATAGAAATAAAAAGGTTAAAAAGCTTACCTCTCTCAGCCTTTAATCATACTGAACTTTAATGCTTAGGAATAATTATACATTATTTGAAGTGCATAAATGGCCTATGGGAGCTATGAGATAATGAATCCACCTGTCGTTTGTCTGTAAGCTGACATGTTTAAGCTGTTGCCTAATCTTAGCGTTTTTCGCACTTAAAATATTGCGCTAAATTATGAGTGCGAATATAATGTTTATTGTTTTCTATTGTATATAATGCCGATCCGCGAATTATCTGTATAAATCGATAATGCGGTAAAATTTGAGTACTCTTAAATACGTATGTTAACAGTGTGTGGTTATATACTTATAATTTCAGTTAAAGTATATAGTTCATTTATTATTGAGACAATGACGTTATCAAACCAAAGAAAAAAACTTATGTGTAACAAACACTTTTTACCATTACTAATATGACATTTTTATTATGAAATGAGAATACATATTTCTTGAAATTGAACAAAGAAATGCGGTAGGAACAAGCTGTTGTAAAATCTTGTGGTGAGGAATGACACCACCCTTATCAAGTAATGGATAATCGTGGTCTGTTATATCATCATGTGTCTAGTTGTAATATGTTATGGCTAGCGACATTTGTTATAGCCCGTTAAGACGTCTATAGGCTAGAAATGCCCTCATGTAGTCTACAATGTATAACGGCGTCTTCAGGCCGTAACAGAAAAATGTAATGTAATGTTAAAACACTTTTAAAGCAAGTGATTTCGATTCTGTATTACATGAAATGTTCGTTGATTTTGGGGAAGCTTTGCAAACGCGAACATAAACACAACGAAAAATAAGTGATATACTTGATTACATGAGTTATCCACGAATGCTTGTACCACGAAGTGATCTTAATAGCTTGAAACCACGAAGGGAAGTACCCACCACTATTTCATGTTATTCAGCAACTCTTAATGTAGATAACAGGTTTGTGGATGAACATATCATTATTCTCACCGTACATCAAGTTATTCAGTCGAAATATTAAGTTTGCGAAAGGGTTATAAATTCGTGTTCGATTTTTCGCATTTTCGTCTCCATGTTAAGCTTATGACTTAGGTTAGTGGCATGTGATAAGAAGTTAACGTTTTATTTTCGCAGTATCGTTTTCGAATAAAGCGAAAATTATACACTCGCACAAACCTGCCAAATATACGTATGCACTGCATTAGCTTTCATTACTGGACGACTAGCGATCACATTCACGTGAATACGAAACACATAAGCATGAAATATTCTGCCACGTGAACTGAATTCCTTTAATATGAGTGGAAGTAGGTTCACACAGCTCTAATTTTTCAAACGTCATTTTTTTTAAAACTACTGTTATTGTATTACGTATTTGTGCTTACAAAGTAATATTCATTGTATCATTATCTTCCGTAATTCATTTAATTTTGTCGCAAGAGTCATGAGCACATCTTAGTATAATGCACCACATTTACATATCTGGGATGAAAAACACTATCTCTGAGCTGAATATTTACGAACACTTTCTCCATGGCCAGTTGTAAACACGGGACACAACTAACAAGCTTGCACTGCCGCGATTTTTTCTGTGAGATATAAACACTCTCTCTTCTGAGCTGAACTTTTACGAACACTTATTCCATGGCCAGTTGCACACACAGGGACACATCTTACATTCGAGATGGATACATTTATCTTTCTAGCATGCACTACCTCAATTTATACATCTAGGCTTGGTATTATTCGTAAACAGTATCCTTGGCCATTTGCACAAACAGGATGCATCTTATAAACATGCGATACTTCGTATTTTATTTCTAAGCGGCAAAATCGTGAACATGAATCATATCTCCAATGTCAGGTGCACACACAGGCGCTCACCTTACACGCATGCTCTACTCTCCATGATTAGCTTTACATTGAAACATTTCTCGGACCATGTAGGGTACATTCCAAAATGTCAAAAAAATGAATCAAGTGAACCCACCTATATTTAATCTTGCTTATTTTAACTTCTACCAGCAAGCACTTGTGTTCTGGGTTTTTTTAAAGACATAGTAACGCGGATGTCACTCTGTCATTCATAAAATTGTCTCAGCAAATATGTGCACGATATATCCGTTACGTGCGAGCACTTCCGACACGTATACCTCTTGTGAATATTCTTCGTCTAGGGCTTCCTACAGAAGACTGAAACAAGAGGAGATAACTCTTGAGTACCACAAGCACATATAATGTAATGTTTGCTCTTTTCAAATATTAGATTGAAAGTTCATCTTTGTTAGTTGATAAATAGTTCATGTGTAAAACAACATAAGAATCCACAACCTCAGCAAAAGCAAAAACTATTACTTTAAATATGAGGTCACTTTTTGTGCGTCTTTGGATTCCAAGACAGGAATAAAACAGCGGGAAATATCGTTTGAATTCAACGACACATTCAAGGTACTATTTACTGTCTGAGCTATAACTATTACAGTAAAACTATAGGCTAGCTTCTTTTGTCCTTTTTAATGCATTACGAAGTAATAAAATTGAAATGATTTTCAAAGAGAGGTGAACACACGTAATTCATCAATGATTCATGTAACAGAACCAGATACAAATTAGTGTATTCTTCTTTATTTCTTTTGATCATTCGTACTTACCCTAAACAATTGTCGGCTAGCATCGTTGTTGTTTGTCCGATAGGCATCATCTGTCGAAACAAAACCATAAACGTAATTCCCAATCAGAAAATTATAACACCTTCTCCTTACATAAGGTCAATGTTTTCCCAAAAGATCACAGTAATAGCAATAAGAAAAAGCTTAACGTTTCATTTTAAAGAATCTTTAAATCAAATTATCTTCAAGGATGATCGTCGCCATGTTTAACGGTCATGGCATATTTACTACAAACTGGTTTTATGATTACATCATATGTCAAGGATTTAAAAAATGAACTAATTACTTATTGTTTCGACGTACATATTTTAATTTAAGTGAATGTGATTGCATGTTATATTCTCTTAAGAGATTATTGGTAACGAGGTTTCCTATATACCCGATATTTGAAAGAAAAAATGTCTTTTTTTCCATCACTCATTTTTATATTTTAGCAGAAATCGTATGGTCTTTCAAAAGTTTTGCAGGCGATTTAAAAAATAATAATTAGTT
Organism: Mizuhopecten yessoensis; assembly: GCF_002113885.1. Taxonomy (NCBI): domain Eukaryota; kingdom Metazoa; phylum Mollusca; class Bivalvia; order Pectinida; family Pectinidae; genus Mizuhopecten; species Mizuhopecten yessoensis. Next base: position 74,421 of record NW_018408918.1, read on the forward strand.
TTTCTGTGGATTTGTTACAAACCACCCGGGAAACATTTTATTTAAATAAAAAAACAACAAAAAAACAACAACATACAAACAAACAAAAACATGATTGAAAAGTCTTCCATCTTTAAGTTTAATGAGTTTCACCATTACTTGCATTATCATATCAAACAATACGCATGTTGCTGTTAAAATTCACAACTTTAAAACCAAGTTCAAATACTTTGACAGGGAAATTGACTCTTAGTCTTTTTTATGATCCGTTTTATATTCAGAAAAGCGAATATTCATCGAAATTTGGAAAGCAACGGAAAAAGTAAAATATGGAAAATATGTTTTTTCAAATATACGAACTTTAAAGTAAAAATGCTTGGCAAAAGTGCTTACTTGCAACGGACCGTACAGTAGACTTCGGTGTAAGCGTCTGTCTGAAGTTGAACTGAAATTTAAAAAAGAAAAAAAAAACATGAAATATCAGAGGTACTGAAACAAACTTACGCGTAAATAAGAGCGTTTATATAAACTAGTTCATTGTCCATTAAGTCCGTCGCTACCCTTAATTGAGTTATGTCGCAAATAGAAAAAGTCACAATTGCACGTTCTTGAGTTATTAACAGTTTATCGGCATCACGCCCTACTGAAGATTATAGGTTTAGGATTACAGACAGTACCCGAACTGTCTTCTGGTTGTAGTCAAAATGTCTGCCGGTATCATTCTAATTGTTTCCCTATTGTGGCCAGTATCTCCAAGTGTATATAAAGTGCCTCCCTCTCCTCCACAGCTTATCTCGCTTTTGTATCTCACGACTCTGGATATTTCCCTAAAATTGTTTCCAGGATTAGTTTGGTTTGGTTGTAATTTGTTTAACGTCCTATTAACAGCTAAGGTAAATTAATGACGTGCCTCCATGTGTGTAATGTATGCATGCTTGAGAGTATGTGTGCTGGAGGCGGGGCATGCAGATGTATTTGCCTCCTTGCGATAATGCTGATCTGATGCCAACTTTAATGTTCTACATCACTGAAATACCAGGCCGAAGGCACCCAGTACAGTATTCCACCCGGTCACATAATAATAACAACGGATAAACCAGTTGCTGTGATAACCCTAAATGCTAAACGTGAAGCAGGGATTAACAACTACCATTTAAAGACTTTGATACATTGTATGTACCGGCCTGGGGACAGAACCCATAGCCTACCGAACCTGGGCAAATGCTCACCACTAATGCCAGAAGTGACGTATAGCCAAGCAAGGCACTAGGAAACAAAAGCGTATGATTGATCTGTTACTCTTTGATAAACCGACGGATCAAACAGAGTGGAAGTTAGCATGGCACCTTAGCTTTATCTAGATAAATGTTATTGGATACATTCAAGTTAAATTGAAAAAATGGAATATTGAAAATATGCATGTTTTCAAGAAACAAACACGAGAAACACACTTTGATTTCCAACAAAAACATTTGTGGTTGGATTTGTCAAACACTAAAGTGCACCGCTATTTTTTTAAATAACGTTGCAATTTGATTGTTTGTAAACTTGACAAGAATCGCCACTAGAATCAAAGGTTCGTTGCCAATTATACTGCATCATAACCACTTATATTTCATAAAATATATATAATGCAACTTTATGCAATATATGTATCACATAAGTGTTATATAGAGAAACCATTATACACGTGAATAGATCATTTGAAGCACTATCGTCAGTATTTGTGAGAAATGAACTGTTTTACAATAAATGCTGTTTTCGTATCCTTCCTTGCTATACCTACACGGTCATCCCTGCCAAAGTAAAACCTGAGTTCCGTCATCATCCTGTCTCTGATGTCCAGACTGATGGATGGCCGAGTTGAACTTGCACGTAATGGCATCACAGATATAGACGGCGTGGATGATCGGACAGACCGCGTACGTGAAGAGCTGGCGGACATTGTTCGGAGGTTAAAGGTCGTCTCGTGTAACACTGGTGACGAGCATGTGCGATAGCACACTGTGACGTCTCTTAGGTACTGCGGCTCCATGACGTCACCTGCACGTTGAAAGGAACCAGTCGTTTAATAATATAAACATATTTGAATATAACACCATATGTCACTACCCATATATCCTCTTTCTGCAGAACTAGCTGGAAAAATTCGATTATTCACCATCAAAAACCATTGGAAGTATTTGAAGATATGTTGAAACTGTTAAAAAATGAAATTCAAGACTAATATGCTGATTTAACAACTAATCATCATTAAATTCCAGTCACCGGTCACTATGTATTTTACATTTGAGCTAAGGAGCAAAAGCCAAAATATCTTTTGAATCAAAGACACCATATCACAATAACTATGAAATAAATTTGAATGAGAATATTTTATGTATATGAACTAAAATACCTTCCTGGCGTCTAATTACAACCAATAAATGTCAGATTATCAGGAATAATTGTGAAGTTGTATGGTGTGTATAATTCAGTTTTGCTTTTGTTTTGTTTTTGCGTTTTTCTTCGATTCTGATCTACAACTCTTTAAACGTATTTCAAGTAACAGAAGTGCTGTTTACTGCGCAGAAGTAAAACAAGACAAGTATTTATCATAGCATGACCATACATTGACAACACGAGGAAATAAACAGAAACCAAAACAAAAGACAGCCGGAAGTTCCACAAGCAATGGGAAGTTAATCTAAACGTTCCGGAAGGGTAAGTTTAAATTGCACCAGATGCGGTATATGTTGTGTCCTCTTTTGAATTAGTTTAAATTTTATTTGAAACTACATTAGATTTATGAAAATGACGTCATGCTGATTTGAAAAGATAATGTAGTTTAAAATATCTTACATGTATGTAGAAACCCCTTGTTAGTGGTTAATTAGTAATCTTTTCGGTAATTATTATACATTGTATTTGGAACATGGAGAAGTGATCATGTATGGTAATTTAAATTATTAAATTTCATTATATTTAAATGTAAGTAAGTTGCGACTGTACAGATGGAAATTCTACTGGTATGAAAACGCTAGCGTTTTACGTCGAATATAATAGAGCAAAATTATCCATACACACACATATTTATATAGATATTAGAATTTGCCGGAGCGAAATTTTCCACACAGCAATCAGTTTTATAATGAGTCACAACGGGAACATGTCTATCATTTACAGTATTTTGTGCAGCTACATGTATATCCGCCACTGATTGCATATATTTCAATTTAGAACTCCAAAAAGAGATAATGTTCTACTACCTACGAAATGAAATGAAATAGATATTAAAAATTATCACAATTCTTAATTGTTTATAGTAAAGTGACCATCATCATCATCATCATCATCATCATCATCATCATCATCATCATCATGTATGTAAAGGTGAAGATATAAAACTGGGAATTCAGGTATCAGGCATTTTCGGATATCAGAAGGTAACCGAGATACCATGGGGACTTGAATTATTTGATATTGAAGGAAAGAACATAATCAATATATCTAACCGTGAAGGGTCGGGCAGGTAAATAGGTAAATTCTCGCCCCGGACTGAAGTGAACCAATTTGACTCTGTAAGGGGTAATATATCGTACTACGCCATATCTATGTAAGGCACAGTACAATGAAGGATTGTTTGCCTCACTGTATAACACGGGAAATTATATGCCAATTATAATTACATATACGTCAGTATTGAAGACATACGTCTTTATAATAGAACACAAATGTTATTAAAACCCAAGGTGAGGCAGTGTAAATATTTAATCGAATCCGTTAAAACACTTCACTTATAACTGTATGGTTTGTATTAAGGTCTAAACAAACAAATGAGGCACTATTTTTTTTAAATCTGGATATTTAAAAATAACATGAAGTATGACAAAAGAGAAGTACCCTGTCGTGATCATACTACACCTATATACGTATGTGATATACGTATACAAATGAAACAAAACATATATGCACACATTGTTTCTAAATATTTAGCAAGTTTAAGTTTCTTATGATAATAATAATAATAAATATTGTTTTGTGGTTTATTTCTTTGTCTCGATAAAGGAGCGGATTGCTCCGACAATTTGACAACATCATATAGTTTACACTGTAAGAATTACTTCCTTGCCTCCAATAGTAATAAACATATATATAAGTTGAAACTACCCATTCTCTACCTTACATGCAGAACGTTACATCAGTCCTTTTATACATATAAACAATAAGTTCCATCATCCCTAGCCAGTGAAACAATGAATTCCATCATTTCTAGCTAGTGGTACATTCCCGCTAATACAGTAAAACAATACAGTTCATTACCTGTAACTAGACGAACAATAAATACCACCATTCCAATGAACAAACATCCCATTACTAACAGTCAAAGCATTAATATGTGTCATCAGTCATACAATGCAAGAAGTGCAACAATAGGGATAATCAATCCACGTCATAGTTTATCTATTAACAAAAATGCTGTGTTAAATAACATCACAAGCTGTTTCTTTACGAAACATCCAAACCTTCATAACTGGATACGATTTATATTCATACTCCTGATTTAATACTGAAATAAATATTACACGCGAAATTAAAACAAAATATCTTCGATTTAACATAAATCATATGTAATTTCTTTCAATTTAAAAGAAGTCTTAAACGTTTAACTTTTTCTATGAAACTCTAATGTTTGCATGTGAATCAGTATTTGTCAAAAGTACAGGTATATCTATGTAACTGTAATATAACATGAGCATTTTAGTTCAAAACATCCGCTTACTTACCTTGGTATACTTTTGATAATGGTCCGCAATCGATCTTGTTCACCCCAAGCTGTTGATTTTCAGCAAATCATACCGATCAAATCTTCGTGTACGTTCCAGATAGCACATAACATAGGACTGGTCCTTTTTGGTGTCGAATCATCCAAATCAAACCACAAACATTGTCCTCGGCAAACTCTAACTGAACCACACCTGGAAAACAACCTCGAACCACAGCTGAAAAATCTCGATCAACTCTCTCTAGACTATGCCAAGTCAATATTATGGTTGAGGCGATAGTTCGGTCCTGGCGTGTAAAGGATATTGCCAAATAAACCTGATTGTCAGCTTTGTCAGACTCGAATGTGATTTTCACGGCTTTGCGTTTTAACCAGATCGGGTTCTTTTCACTTATAATGACATTTTGACCCTGGCATTCATCGTAGTCTTGTTATGCTATAATTGCCCCGTAGTTTTCCGTGATTCATTTTAAACCTAGTATAACGAGTGGCTGTGTTTACATAATGCCTAATATATCCGCATGAATAGGTGGGTTTTGTCACCTTTAAATATCACCCCGCTATCCGTCAAAACAATGTAAGCTTTTCTACTTAGGACTGAACAACTCAATTTTAAAGACGGTAATACACCGTCGGTTGCGAGTATTTATCGGATCGTCAAATCACTTACTACAAACAAAACCAAAAACTACACGTATCGAGATTATATTATTTAAACGACATTTCTAGTTAATTTTATTGTTTTTCCTATTTAATTGTAGGTAAGTTGATATTTTAAATCTGATATCAATTGCGTATTTTAATTAAGAAACGTATCAATTATCAAAAAAAAAAAAAAACATTTTCATACACTGTAGTAATAAAAGGGAAAATACTCACGAATCAACCTTTCAGGGGAAAAGAATGGAATTATAACTAAACAAACCACGTGTTAGATCAATATAGTAGGATGTAGGTTTCTATCAGAAACTTCTCTTTTCCATTCTAAACAATCAGATGCAGAAAGACAAACAAAATTGGATTTTTTCCAATAATATTACAATTGAAAACGCTTTGGCTTAAAAATCAGTTATTTGTATTAGGTATTCCATATAAACCACGACAGCATTTATAAATGATTTCTTTCATATGTGCCTCTGTAACATTCTGTTCATTACTATTTTTGGAGGTAGATGTTTTGTTTAATATTATAATGTGTTGAATCGTATTGTTGTTCATGATTATATGGATTTACATACGTTTCAAAAACAAACATAGACATTTATTACTCGAACTTAATTCATAACTTGACACGAATAGCTATAAAAAGTTGAACTGAGAAATAGTGTTTGAACTAAATTAAATCAATTTTTATTTCTGGTGGGTTAAACATATAATCTGTTTAGCTATACAGGTATTCAGGCTTCTGTACGTGGTGCGAGTCGGTAGCTCAATATACATGATAGATTTGGCGTTATTTATAATGTACTTCATTCAAGGGCAGCTTATCGCCGGATTAGTTGTTGTTCAGTGTGATATATAGCAGGGAATAAAATGTTATTAAAAATCCAATAGAAAAGAGCTACTCAAAAGTGTATGGCGTGTAGCAATGGCGGCCCCAGAGATCGAGCTTGTTTATTTATCCTAAATTTCATGGTCAGGGGAGGGTTAAAAAGAAAGTTACAAGATGTGTTGGTGAAGGGGGAGAGTTAATGTGTGTCAGAGTGTGTGTTTATGTCAGAGTGTGTGTTTGTGTCAGAGTGTGTGTTTGTGTCAGAGTGTGTGTTTGTAACGCGAGGTGAATGTTGCCAGGATGTCATAAATAACATAGCAACTGTAAACTTATGCTGTAGCCTTATAATTCGTTAGTCACCGAACAACTTATAAACAGGAAGGAGATATTGCTTGTTACTGTATAGGGATTATTTCAACCTTATTAAAAACAATATTAATAGACAATCTAAGCAAATATGCATAATATTTTAATTCAACAATGTTTTCTTTTAAACAGGATCTACGAAAGACAGACCTTTTCGTTTGCATTGAATTACGGTTCAAAATGCATATTATATGATATATATAAATCAATGAACAATATTGTATTTGTTACAACTACAAAAACGCGATGAAAGGGAGATAAATCTTATATGTTTGCCTTCATTTACTGAAATATTTAATTGTATGGAATCATCTATTGTTAAGTTGATATGAATTAAAATTTCAATAGATGCATGTATATAGAAATAAGGAACAATAAACTGGTATCAACTCATTTGCGGTCGTTTTTTTGAATATTGACTTAAAACTTCATGCCTTAAAAACTGACAGAAACATTCAAGCAGTATGTTATAATGAATCAATCTCAATGTATGTAAGTGACATTTGAATTATACCGCATTGAGCTGTCTTATCTGGCTCTAAAGGCTAGTCAGCTTTTTCCATGGTGTTTCGTCCGTCGTCCGACGTTCGGCTTTCAACATGAGCCTTGGTTTTAAAAGACTGCTTGTCACTAACGGTAGTTCAAATCGGAAGTAGTTCGCAGGGATTAAATTTCGCGCAATGTTGCACGGTAAACAATGGCAAGTGTTTTATGATAGCAATGTAAAATCCTTTACTTAATCAGTGTTTAATCGTCATTATTTGGCATTAAAAAATGTAAATAGGTCTTTTTTTCTGCTGGTATATCCATGGTATTAATATTCGCCTGGTATTTAATTTCGCGGTATCTTTCGTGAACGCGAATAATGCAAAACTAAATCCCCCGCGAAAATGAGCAAATATGGAATTTTTCTCGAAGCTGTCAATGAAATCCTCAAGTCAATACAGATACAACTTATATTTTATTCAGTCAGGATTACACGATTTTGACCACAAAACTGTTCATAATATGTACATTCAGACTTATCCTAATTTGTAGGGATATTTATTAGACTGTAAGGGTTTATATCAACAATTAAAACAATGCGATCACCAAATGATGCTTCAAGCCTGTGCATATTAAAGTGTTATTTCTTAGATGCTGTGTAGTTCGACAGGTGGCTTGAGACACAGAAAAGGTGTGGAATAAGGGACGGAAACGTACATAGCAGATTGAAAGAGAAGCGACAACATCTACATGTATGTGGATGCCAAGCAATTTTCTACTACCAAAAGAATTGTGAATTTTGAAACCTGCAAGTTGGTTTGGGTTACATGTTCTTACTTTGAAGGCTTTTTCCATTTAAGCATATAGCATCATTCGGGGATGACATTAGTACCGGGTTTGATATAAACCGGTAAAAGATCTAATAATGCCCACTTCACATCAGGCTTGATCCAAAAAACATCTTGTCAGTTGTTCTCAGGTCATGTTGCTGACACACCAATCAAATTTCTAATTTACAAAAGCATCAGCCGATTGTCAGCATTCTCAAGTGATCTATAAAGATCACAAAAAGACGATAAAAGACCAAAAACTTCACATTATGTATCTATTATTGACATGTTGATAACAAACAGGACCGGTTGAACATTTCGAAAAAACGTGTCCGGGGCGCAAGGTTCTCGAATCAAACAGCTAAAAGTACAAATTGGAAGATAATGAACGGCATGTATTGGTAGAAGTTTAAACAGATGATTAATTTTTATGCTTGTCAGTTAGTGTTACTAACAGATCAAACACGACTACCGACTGTTACATGGGTATGACTTCAAAAATCAGACACTCGCAGGATATTCACATTCATGAATAATTGGGCGTACATTGAAGGACATGAAAGCAAATTAAAAAAAAAAAATCATAAATAGATTTTATTTATTTCATATTTCAATTCAGTTTGTTCGGATTCCAATGAACAGGGTTGAAGGACTTGTTAAACACAAATTATAGAAGTGTTTAAAAAAACATAAGTCTTTGAGCTTATCGTTGATAAACTACATGTGATATACATTTGAGATACATAACGATTTACTATTATTTAATATTAAAGTTTCGCTATATGCACAAACAATGTACGTATTGAACATGTCACAACGTTTCAATGCCGACTGGTCCCTTTGTAAAGCTAGAAACGTTGCGACACGTTTAATACACACATTGTTCATGTAGAAAGTAAAACTCTGATATTACATATCTCTAAACTGAGGAATCTTATTGAAAGTACAAAATACAATTTAATCTTTAACTTAAGCCTGTCATGACTAGTTAACGACATTTTGTTGAAGATGTTTCTTAATTCTCATAACTTTAACTCCCAAAGTATCCCCCGCTGGTTGCTTAACATTTTCTGACTGACCTATAGCCAAAGATCGAATTATTATTATCAAAGTACATGCTAGCAACCTAAAATAGCCGTATGAAGGTAGTTATTTCCCTTGATGTTGCTCTTTATTTCAGATGCTTGGAATACTATATGGCGGGCACGAATCTTATATCATGATTCTGTTTGCCGATCCTGGAGCCGCCTTGGCTTATTAAACCTTTTTTCTACTAACGTTTCCGATTTACCTTCGTTGGTAGATTGACTATTCTGGCTATTTAACCTCTGTCACTTTCCTCCGATTACTAATATTTTCTGATTGAAGGCATTAAACCAGGAAATTGGTCAACTGATCAAACTTTGAGAAAGAATATCTGTATTGAACACTTTGGACACCGGTGGCTTGTTTAACAGTGTTTTGGATTAAGCATTTAGAACTGCAACATTCCCACGACTACAAAGTGACTATGATTATTAATGTTTATTTACTGCGGGACAGACCGCAGTTGTAACGGTTGTATACACCTGGGACCAAAACATGATTTTATCAATATAATAATAATATACTTATCAAAATAAGCATTAAACATTATCGCAAAAACCTTGCAAAAGTGATATTCATTGGCGACATATATACAAATGCTACTTTAACCGACCGAATTATCTGTTGTTGCCGACTTACCTCCCTTGAGTTACTTACCAGTCTCGCAGTGTGTTCCTATGTAGCCCTCGCTACATTCACAGAAGGTGTGAGTACCATCGGGGAAACAGGAACCTCCATTCAAACAGGGTGAATGTGCACACGGGTTATCGTAGTCTGAGAATCACAAACCAATAAACAGTATTAATATATGCATGCAATACTTTTGACTCAAACTCCTTTATACGTAACAGAAAGAATAGGTAAATTCGAGAATTTCATCACGCCGTAATCAAGTAGTAAGGGATCATATTGCCTCTATTTCTCCATCGTGAAGCAATTTTGCTTGAACTATTACAAAGTCAATTAGTTTCGTCTTTTTACTGAAATCGATATTAGAACATTCCGTTCAATGAAAAAAACTCACTTTTTTTTTCAATTGATGACATTTTAAAACGCACATTAACAAAAAGATAAATGCATATATTAACATAATATTATTATATCGCTGTTAGACATCCTTTCTATTAGTAATATAGACTCTGCCCTGAGTTAAGGAGTCTGGACGATTGAATCTGATCGATTGCATCTGATAGTTAATAAGTACTACAATGCTACATACCGAATCTGAGGCCCAAAGCCGCCCCTTGCACGTCGTGAATGATCGTTGGAGGGATGGCGTACCCTCCACATCCGCCCATATGGAGTTCAAAGAAAAAGAAAAATTCTGGAGGCAAGTACCTAGGCTTTGGGATATCGTGAGCATGGGTGATCCAGTCGTGCATTAACGTGGAGTCACAGCATCTGCCATAATTGATTGGCAGGTGGTCGTTATGGTTAAAGTAAAAAGCAAAGTAGCTGTTCGGATTGCTATCGCAGTTTGTGAACAGATAGTCTACACCATTTACCCTGTACCCCTGTTGATTTCGATTTTGCGCCACACTGACCGGCAGGAAACCCAAGTAGAGATAGGGCGCCATCTGCTGGTGGTTGTATGGGTTGGCATATCCAGCATGTGTGTTGTACTGGAAGGATAGAGGGATCTTGCTGTAAGTTGAAATCTGTTCCATTTTCGATTCTTTTTGAATTCCCACCACGTTAATGTGACGTATCATCGCATGCGCCGTGGAGGTATACAGATCGGCGATGTCGACTTGTACTGATGTGGTGTTGATAACGTAGGTGTAGCCGTAATCGGCGTAGAAATCACAGTAAACCGTGAATGGCTCCTGCTTCCGGTTCATGATCTCGTAGACACCGCTTACGCTATGAGGGTTGTTAGCATATATTTCCTTGCAAGAATCTAAAACGACAGTTATTATTCACATAGGGCATCGTGTTCTGCACAATCAAATTATTTCTTATAAACATGTATATATATCAAATGAATTAATGAATGCTGATGAGGTTAAAGGAAGGATGGTGAACCGACAAATAAATTCCGTAAGCATAACGTCTTTTTTCGTAAATTTCCGTCACATATTTCAGAAATAATGTATATTTATTGTGATTGATTTATATATTTAATATATAATACGATGTTTCTGTTTAGTAAAATATTACATGAATAGTATCATATATTAAAGGGTTTAAATATCATATGATACATGTATTAGATTCATGTATCTTATATAACAATATGGCATTTCTATATATATAGTAAAAGATATAGGTCAAAGAAGTAATGTAGACGGTCAAATCTCATATAACACTGAGATAGATATATTATCTATAACACGGTAACATATGCGTATCTAATAATACAATTTATATTCATCAAGAAAGCGATGTCGATATATTTTGGTTGACTTACTTACGGAAGAGACCCTGCACTACAACCAGCATACATGATACCGTGAACAGTAGAGTATACATAGCTTTGGACTGAAACATTCGTAAACACAACATAAAGAAAATCAAAAAACAATATTGGTTGTTTTAACATTATCTTTATTTCAACTATGAGTGAATCATGAGCAAAAATGATTAAAAATCCAGCATATTTCAAGTCGCTTTAGGCATTGCTATTTAAAAACAACAAAAAAGAATTGCATACAGATGAGGGAAAATATGTGCTAGATTACAGGTTTTTCGAGCTGCAAGCCCTCAGGATAAATCGAAACAATTTTTTGTCTGGTGATTAACACAGGTTGTTTGCATTGGAGAATAATAAAATCTATTACCTGTAACTGAGCGAGATCGGGTTATCTCAGTCGAGGGTTAAGATTCTGTACCAAAATCTTAACCGAGGCGTAAGCAGAGGTTGGGGTGTTACAGAATCCTAACCCTATCTTGCTCCGTTACAGGCAATTGATTTTTTTCTCGCATCTTTTCGTTCGAAAAAAATGTTTTGCTAAAAACCTCAAATGATAATGACCTCTTCACTACTTAAGCTACATTTGAATAATTCCGCGTAAAAAATGCTGTCCGTTCTTACATAGATGACAACGTATTTCACTGTACAACATCAACTATCTAACAACATCAAAACTATACATATAACAACAACACAGAATATTTATAACGCAGATTGTCAATTTCAAGCAGTTAACGCGCGGATGAATACATCGCAGTGTAAAATTCCGCGAAAGATCTACGAGATAGAAAATCTAGCATGGGGTATGACGTGGGATATCTCTGTCTGAGGTGCGAGAAGAGGTTCATGTAGCACAACCAGTCAGTTCATTGTTTATGTTTTTGATAACTTGCACTGTATGAAGAACTTACATACAATAAAGTTAATTAGTAGTGATATAATCATTTCAGCTGTATCATTATGTACAAATGTAAACGATTTTATGATACTATATTTACAATTTGCATGGCATTGTCACTATATAGCCTTTTTGAAAGCTGTGTCGTTGATCGTCTGCTGGATAACCGATACATCCGGTAGTGAAGCGGACGTAAAACCTATCAATCAATCAATCAATCTGTGTCGTTGATGGGACTTTAATTACCATGCATCACGAGACACAATTCTTAGCGTATTAATACACTCTGACCGGAACTACAATATCGAATATAAATAAACATGACGGCTGCTGAAATATCGCTGGGCATTGTGAGATTTGACAATGTCATTGAAAATTTATGTGCAAAATAAAAAACAAAAAAAAAACAAAAAAAAACCACTTTTATTACAACGAAAACAAGACCAAGGTCTGCAATATCGTACAAAATGCACATCGTTTGAAATCACCGATGCCGGCAATGGAAACAATTTTAACGCTCATGCAATTTATCAGAAATATCGTCTGTTACACTGCACTGATCAACAGGGGTTCGTTACAAATGTCTGAAATGCACATATTCTATAGACCTACTGACACATATGTTACACATCTACTGATATGAGTCACAGCACACATAAACATTTCAGACATTTGGAACGAACCTTTGCTCCGTCGCAAGATCACTCACTTCAAACGCTATCAGTTTCACGCGTCTCGCATCCACGGTCCCTCAGTTTCTAACGACATGTCAAATAACGACGCTGTTATAGAATCTACCGACTGTTGTCAGGTTCCAATACAATCAACAAATAAATTCACGCCTGGATTCTTCACAAAATGAGCAAAGAGAAAAGTACGAATTAACTTCAAAATTCGAAACAATTTCAAATCTAAGTTTCAACTCAGAGTTCTATTGAATCTTAAATCACCATATAGACATATCATACGCAATTGTATTGATACTAAATTGTGGAATAAAAATTGAAGTGTTTGTTAAAATTTCAAAGTACTTCTTTGTTTGCCAATCAGCACGCGACAATACGCTGTTCAAACTATTGAACGAAATTGTGTGGACTGTCGATAAGGCGGGCATTTTTAATTTTAAATATAAATTTTAAGTTAAAAAAGAACATAAGAGGCAGAGAAAACGCGGATTATGTTATTTTCTTGCAAAGCTGTGTCATCATACAAAAACAGTTCAATGCTTAAGTATTACATGTATATAAAAACACAAAATACTGTGTTTCTGTTTAGTTTTCGCCTCCGGACAATACATTTACTGTACTTACCATTGTCTTAGTCATAAGTGACATACATCAGCCTATCGAGTGTAAACCTACACAAATGAACATGTCTTATCTCATTAATGACTAGTGCGAGAGATAAACGTCCTTACACAATTATTGACCCCTAGAGTCATTATCAGGGTTAGGTTATAACGTTTCCTTTGTTTTTCTGAACGGTTTTTAATACTTAATACTCCTTGAAAAAATCACATAACAATTTCATATCGTAAATTTGTTTTATATCTAAGTTTGTATACGCCTCAAGCATAACCGAATCAACGGCAATGTTCTTGCCAACTCGGCGTACTTTATACCTTAGTGTACGTGAGATTAACTCGTCTGACGAAAATGATAGAGCACCTAACATTCTACTCATCGTTACGTCAAACACGATTATTCCATTTGCTGTGCTGCATTGTACATAACCTTGTAGAGATAGTTTCTGTAAGCATAAGTCCAATGTATGTATGATAAAAACATTGATATCGGACATCCAGTTTCCGGTATCCGGACCTGCAAGACCCAGACAGGATGGATATACACTACTTGTAGACATCCACTGACCGGAAGCAGACGGACACTGTGTTATGATTGATCTTACGTCTATGCATACAGTCGATGCATCTACAAATGAAGATGATTAACTACTTAAATACCAATGGCACCTTCACACCATTCTACAATATCATACTCACTCATTCATTTGTTAGACAAATAGCCATTACAACTTTTGGGTTTCAATTGATATTGTAGATTATGATAAACATATGTTATCAATATGACGCTTATTTCAATGGGACAAATCGATTCGGCTCTGCTTCTTTTCTTTTTTTTACATAATCATAAAAATGCGAACTTGCCCACTGCATTGAATCTTGATGACTTCATCTATCTATCGCCTGATAGAATGTTCTCTTTTGCCAATACTATTCGAGTCAACAACATTAGATTTTTCTGTAGCTTGATTTATGATTGTTGATCTAATTATCTGGTAATCTGAATGCCACCGTCCATGCCTTGCCGATTCAATTGTCATTTCGTACATTTTTAACAACTTATAAGTGTTTATACGCTGATAGTATTGCCTATCAAATGAATATTTTCTTGCCAACTCGTTATACTTTACTCCTTAGTGTGCAAACGATGACGGTGTACAGAGTACATAAAGCTCATCGAAATATCACGCATGAACATTACATTGGCGGTGATATATGAACCTGCATATGATGTTTATATGATGTTGTTGTTTTTTGCATTATGACAACGTTGACATCAACCATCCTGTTTCCGGTATCTGACCTACAAGACACAGACAGGATGGTGATACACAAACTGTTTACAACCCTGACCGGAAGCAGACGGATACAGTGTCATCGACTTAACCTCTAAGTATACAGCCGATGCACCTTCAAATGAAGATGATTAGCTAAAACAAATACTTCAGCCCTTGTAGAAATGGCGTCAACAGACTTATCACCCTAAGTTATTCCATGCATTTTGTAAACTGAGATACCCAGTGACCGGCACCCTGTGTAGTTGTTTAAATTATCCTTAATACTGAAATTTGTGCAACTGGACAAAAGTACAAAACTAAAACTAAAAGTGAGGTGCTGCCAAGAAAGGTGCAAGGAAACAAAAGGAAGTAGAGCGAACTATAAATGTCCTGTATGGTGCAATGGCTGCATACAATATAAGAATGTTTTTGATCACTTTGGTCCCTCTAGGCACAAATGGCAACCACCAATTCTTCAAGGGTTCCAACATTAGTTGTTTCAAACAACATACAGTGGCAAGGCATGTGTATGTTTTCTCAATTTTAAGTACGCATGCAATTTAAAATTGTGCCTTAACATTTAAAAAAAAATCAAAATCATATACAGAATATATAGGTATTTAAATGGATAAGTATGTTTATTATTTCTACTTTTCATACATTTGGTTTCACAACTGCATCGCAACTTCCTATGTTCGTAGCAATTTACCAACTTATTGCACCAATTATGGTGTGTCTAGTTTGTCACGTGACAGTTAGGAGAGATATCCTAACATTTCCTCGCTAAATCAGGCCAGTGCCCCACATTATCGGTATCTTTCGAGGAAACAAATTGTAAATACACATTGAGCATACATTAGAACTGACGAAAAGGGCACTACATTGTTCTGTATGCTTAGTAAAAGCTTGAATTCAGTACAAAGATTACGCAATAACTTTACTCCTTAGTGTGCAAACGATGACTGTGTACAGAGTACATAAAGCTCATCGAAATATCACGCATGAACATTACATTGGCGAAACATAGGCACTGAAATGACAATAGTTAGAAATGACAATTGAATCGGCAAGGCATGGACGGTGGCATTCAGATTACCAAATAATAAGATCAACAATCATAAATCAAGCTACAGAAAAATCTAATGTAATAATGTACAAAGATTACGCAATAACGTTTGCATCAGGTTTTTTAAGAATGTACACCTATACTTATTGGGTCAATTTATGGAGCAAGTTTTAACTTACATTTATTAATGCTGAAATTCCTTTATCGGCAGGCGTCATAGTAAATAATACAAACATAGATAAATTAATCTATTAGACGGTGTTTCTTTCATTTTCTGACAAGCTATCCCTGGATCAAGGTACGAGTCTCTTGCCACTCCAGTTAAATGTGTAATTGTTTACGCCAAAAATATTCTGTCCTCGTCCCCCGAGCGATATTGTGAACAATGTGTTATTCTTGTTGTCTATTGCTTGATATCATTTGACATTGTAATTAATAAAACGAACACAAGCTTTGAAAACATAAACAAAAACATTCGAGTGTTAGCCACTGCACATAACCCTAAAAATAACCCTAACGAAAACAGATCGGGAAGCAACATTATCTTCCGTGCATAATGATAACCCTACGGAAGTATCTTTATAGTTTGACAGGCATACGGATGTGTTCGATAATAATAATAATATACAGCATTTATATAGCGCCCCATATAAGTTGTAAAATTACTCTAAGGCGTTTTACAACATATGGATAATAGTCATGGTTATAATTGTGAAAACAAACAACAAAGGCTTGCAATCACTTCCATACATTTAACAAGCAATGTGCACATAATTGAACAAATAAAAGGGTGGTATTTACATGACGTCTTTGCAAAGATTCTAAAATGCAGACGTGAAGAGGTGAGTTTTTATGTCCCTCTTGAACTTGACCAGGGTATTTGACTTCCTAATAGCAGATGGTAAGCTATTCCACAACGTAGCCGAAACCCTCCCAAAGCATCTGTTTCCGTAGGTCACAGTACTAGATTTTGGGACACACAACAAAGATTCTCCCTCCGACCGCAGTGATCTTGACGGCTGATACAGGGTAACAAGTTCATGTAGGTACTGAGGAACTGTTCCATTCAGTGCCTTGTATGTGTATACCAGAATTTTGTACTGCGACCTGTATCGTACAGGTAACCAGTGCAACGATAGCTTTATTTAAAGAAACAATTCGGTTTGACCTCGTCCATTTTCTAAAATTATTTTGTATTAGTTTCATTCATATGCTTGGTAACTTACACAACACTTATGTTTCATACAAATGGATTTTAGCAGCAGCATATTTTTAACGCATTAGTTGTACTTAAGGTAAAAGGTTCTGCCACAAAAAAATATAGGTTGTCAGAATTTGAAAAGATTTTAAATGGAAATTTATGTAAAAGGAGTGAACTTTGAAAAAAACAACTACAATTGTTTGCAAAATAATGTCAAAAAAAATGATAGTGACATAGATTAGTATTGTATTAGTGTTTATTACATACTTACTAATAAATACTTTTTTCATGTATATGCGATACGACACAATTGCTCTAACCCATATCAGCCCTCGCCGTATCACACCCCAAAACCCGTATCAGCCCCCGCCGTATCACACCCCAAAACCCGTATCAGCCCGCAAAACCCATATCACATCGTTTTGGAAAAAAAATGTTTTTTTTTTGAATTTTTAAAAAACTTAAAATAAATCATAAGATAGAAGTTTTTATTAGTAAGTATGTAATAAACAGAATAAAACACGCCTTTTTCCATATAACACCCAGTATCAACCCTCGACCAATATCAGCCCTCGGGCCTTCGGCCCTTGGGCTGATATTGCAGTCTCGGGTTGATACTGGGTGTGATATGGAAAAAGGCATGTATTATTCTCTATATATAAATTGAATAAATGCTGAAATTGTGTAAAATAAATTATCTATAAACGATTAAAAATTAACATTTTATAATAAAACCATATACACATAGTAATTGCATGCAAGAGTTATCTTTCTTGAAAAACTTCACAGTAGTGAAATAGGTAGCCGTTTTCCTGAAGTATAGAAAAATGGACACATGTGACTCATTGACAAAAAAAACCTGAATTAATGCCTGGATTGCTTTGATATACTTTAATATTGAGAGAACACACTGTTCTGTCAATAATAATCATTCAATATTCATCAGTTTAAGATAAAACATTAAGATATGGGGAATTTGTGATACTGTCTCCCTACATTGGATTTTCAACTAGGGATGTACTTCCTATTTCCGTTTATCAATACACTCATTCGACCTTAAATCACTTTGCAACATTACAACTATGTCTCAATACATGTGTATCACAAATGTAGTTTAGTAATTAGCTCCGTAATATCCCACACCTTCCGTTAAATTGTCGTAGGCATTAGATCAGCAATATAACTTGGCATGTTCGTTTAAAATGTATATATTGCGTTGCTGTTTATTGATATACGCACTTTATTAACCTGATCAGTTTAGGAGACATTTTACTAATACCACGAGAATGGATAAGGCATTTTATTTCTACCATGTCACCTCTAAAGCAATCAGAACTAGACTTACAACAACAAAGGCACTGGTTCCACAGATCCACAGCCCAAGGTCTGAGTGGATGTGGCTCTTGGACTCAAAGTACAAGAATAAGATTCCTAAGGGGGTCTGGTTCTGCTCCACACTTTACAACGGTGGCCTGCCAACCATCTCCCCGTATGGTACAGAGCGAGTCAGGATGCCCATTGAAAAGGTTTTGGGCCAACTTGGTGGAGGTTTTAGCCTATATCATGCCAGGGACGCTCAGGTGCAAGCAAACACTTATGTCCGACTCATGGTAGTAAAGGATGGAGATGACTTTGATTGTTTAGAATACATGGAAAAAATTAATCCCAGAAAAAATGACTGGCTGCAGCTTGTTTCAAATTCGGAGTTTAAAGTTGCCAAACGACCAAAATGGGTGGAAATATATTATCCCTATGAAGTTGATATTACAGACGGCGAATGGGATAGTTTGGACTAGTAAGTATTGATAGCAATCATCTAAAAAAACAAAAACATACCCATTTTAATTTTAACATAAAAACCAGAAAATGTATTATTACACTAAACTTGTGTGCATTTGCAGTTTAATTTTTTAGTAATAATGATTTCAGAATGGATTTCAGAACATTGTAATTGATAAACTCTTGTTTTTACAAATGTTAAAGGTGATATTGTTCTTCTCACAAAAGGAAGTAGTTGCAGATCGAACTTATTTTATTTTTTTGGCTGCGAATCTTTATTTATTTCATTTTTACTAGTGTTATTTTTTTCTCTTTTCTGTCTATCAAATTCGATAATTCTTATATTGTATGCACCCATTGCACCATATAGGACAGTTATAGATCTCTCTACTTCTTTATGTTTCCTTGAACCTTTCTTGGTAGCACCTCACTTTAAGTCTTAGTTTTATACTTTTGTCCAGTTTGGCAAATTTCAGTATTAAGGATAATTCAAACACTGGTTAACCCGTTGTCAGCATAATTTGACTGGATGGAGTAGCACAGGGTGTCTTTCACTGGGTATTTCAGTTTGCAAAATGCATGGAATAACTTAGGGTGATATCTTTTTTGCCTTATCTATAGTTTAGAACTATCTTCGAAATCATACTCATTGTTTAATCGAAAAAAAAGCTAACCTTTCACTGATCAAGAAATTTGCTGAGCAAACCGTGCATACTAGCATTAACGACAAATCGTACATACAAGAACTAACGAAAATAGGGCTCCCTTGTTAAGGAATAAAAAATAACCTAATACATTTATAAACGAAAAGTGAGACAACAACTTCAAACTATTTCAATTAGGTATAGAATAAGTCCGTATGAAAAATGTTCATATATTAATTCTTGTATTTAAGAAATTGTATTGATAACCCGTGACGTGTGATATTTGCATGTATCCTTATGTGCACAATACTCCTTTTTCAAAATATGTTATGCATCACACTGAATACTCATGCTTTAAATGTAAATGGATTAAAGTTAATTGATTGCCAATTCAGAAGTAGAGAACATCAACGATAAATTACTTCTGGATAAAAATCGATCTTAAATTGAAATAGAGAGTGTTTTAGTAATGAAAGAGGAATATTTGCACATTGAATTCAATTAAACATCTTCAATTTTCTTACAAAATTGTTCGAAAATGTATTCTCTTCATTATTTCATATTAAAGGTCACCGACAATACATGTTGGATGACGTCATAACATTTCTAAGCAGACGACAGCAATATTGACGACGACAACGATGACGATGATGGCGACGACGAGAATTGGATATCCTTTTAATGAAACACTAAGAGCCTCTGTTATCTTATATCTACCCACACGTATATGTATTTTAACAATTGATATGTAAATATGTCAGATATGTGTAACCTCTTGTGTAGATATGCATTCAACTTGAAACATGAACTATTCATACAGACAAAATGGTGTTTTTATCTTAACGATACAAATACGATTTTTTCTGAAAGCTATGATAAATTACATTCCTACTTTCGTTATTTGTTATTTATTGTTAACCCGAATGTACCTAATTAAAAACGATTATTTCAACAAGACTGCATTGTACACGCTAAATTTTAATTGTATATCCATATATATTTAAAATAAAATATTCAAATGCATTGGTTTTGTGTTTTGTCTGAGTCACTGCTAATTATATATTTTCCTATTTGTTATTCCAATATAACCATGTACTTTGGGCTACTCTTTGAAATCTTCCGAAAATATTTGTTGAATCAGAGATTTATTTATAGCATCTGTTGGGGGAGCTTTGCTTGCATTACTCTCTCAAGCTACAGTTTAGTGAAACTATAATGTAATCGTTTTTTTATTTTATTTATGTCGGGTCAGTTGATAAGCTATCAATTTCAGTATGTGCTTTATAAATGCATACCCTTACTTGTTCTTGTCAGCTTGGCTGTAATATTGGTCACCAATTCTCTAGCGTAAACAAAAAAATAGAGGTTTTTTTTTAAATCATTTTCAAAAAACACGGTAATTGATTTTTTAATTTTAGATTTAAGATATCAACGGATTTCGTATGTGTGAAAACATTCTGTAACACGTTTGTTTATATCTGGTTTTTCTGACATACTATATTATTGTTTAGTTCTATATCTGATTAATTCAAATACCTGTATAACAATATATTAAAAGGTGTATTACGTTTTGGTTTGGTTTGGTATGGTACCTGACGACTGTCCTACGTAGGCCTTTAAACCTGCGACCCATTGATGGAGGACCAGTGGTAGCAGAATGCCAGACGCTTTAACCACATGGCCACGGCATTACCGTATTACTCTGCATATATTACAAAATTTAATGGAAGTTTGAAGTAAAGTTTTTAGTCTTGTGCCCCAATGTATGAGTGAATATGACGAGGAAGGTCGAGTCACTTCAGAATACTGTTATTCCCCCATCCTCCCTCTTATTCTGTTAAACAATTGTTGCTAAGACGATCACGAAGATATCGTAAAGACGTACTTTATATATCTGTTCCTTTCATCTATTTATTTTAAACAGTTGTATAACAATCTATTGAAGGTTGTTATGTTTTCCGTGGGTTACATCTGGAGGTGTGAAGGAAAGTTATTAATCGCTTGTACCCTGTTGATTGATTAGATGAGGCAAGATAAGATTGGGCTGCTTTGTTGCCCTATGGTTTCTTACTTTACTGAAATGCTCAAATACAAATGAATGTTTGACGAATTGTATTTCAGGTCTAGTTGCAATGGCACCGAATTTCGAAAACCGGTGTGATATACTGTCCAATTTTTTTTTTTAATAATTTCGTTTTGGTCGTGTGTCAATAAGTATTTGATGCAAATGTTAAGACTTAGCAGTTGATGAAAAAGTACTTATTAAGTCCCGGCGGATGGAAATATCAATTCATGTCCAGAGAAAATTTCTTAAAATAGTTAGGAAGAAAAATAAAAAATAAAGTACACAGAGTTGCGATATTGGTGTGTCTTTACAGTAAAATTTAGGAAATGATTATTCTATTTATCAATACCATAAGTTCTAGCTATGTTTTAGACAAGAATGTTTATTTTTAAATGACAATTTAGGATCATATTCGTTAAAGACAAAATAAACAACAAAATAATGTGAAACATACAGTGAATATAAAAATAAATTCAAGTGAAAAATGTTCCAAACGTTGTACGGGTTATTTCTGTTTAACAGGTATGTGCCTCACAGCATTGAGTATCACTACTGTACTACTGCACTGGATCTCAGTGGTATGGGCATAGGTTCATACAGAATTTGGACGAAGTATGGAACCTAAATGAACATTTTAATTGTCTGTAATTCATTAGTTAGTTCACTTTTTAAATTGTTTTCAAATGTTCAGTATTTTCATTTAACACTTTAAGCAATTATGTAGTAAATTATGCATGGGAGAAAATCTCTGCAATATAATGATGCAATTCCCTATCCTTGCTTACTGCATATAATACACCAGTAAACAATACACAGATTAGTAAAAATAGAAGCAGAAACATAAAAAAAAATCAAACGAAAACAAAACTCGATCAAGACAAAAAAAATCATAATATAAGAATACTTTAGGAGTTGTTAAACTCGAACAACTTGCATTAGTCGAATCTCCGTTTATATTAATACATAAACTGATTCATGACTGTCTAGTGATATACAAGAGGACATGATAATGGGTTTGAGATGGTGATATTTCTTTTTTCAAATATTAAAATTGTTAGAAAACTGTTTTGGTTTATAGTCTATATTTTACAAATGCGACGTGTCGCCACAGTGGCGTCCTCATAGTATCTTATATTGTTCTTTACGTTTGAAGTCGACTAGCAGTTTATATTTCAAGCTAATGTGAACCAAAAGGAAACACAATGAATGTAACAATGACTAAAAAAATTATACTGGTGAAACCTGTTAGTCATCCTTGTCTTTCATACTCATGGCTGTTTTCTTTATCATTAATCCATTGGTGTGGAGAGTGATAACGTAAATTTAAGAAACACCTGTTTCCGGTATCCTGACCTACAAGACACAGACAGGAAATTGAGTTGATACACTTTCTGTTTACGTGTCCTGACTTTAAACAGATTGACATAGTGCAATGACCGATTTCAGGTCTGGAATTGTTAGGGTCAAATTATCTTCAGACGTTTTGTCTCTATAGATCATATATAGATGTAGATTTCTTTTGTAACTAAATTTCATGCAAACAAGTAGTGTTTTGCATTGATTTTTTGCGCAAGAATGTTAGTGTACACTTCAAAAGGAAATAATGAACGTGCATCACTCACATAGTGTAGTGTCTAGTTCCGCAGTATCCTGCCCCCCTCTCCCCCCNGTTAATAGGTCATTGTGTTAACTTTATATATACACACTCGATTAAACAACCTAGGACTAAGGACTAATCATATACGAAAACATGGATATAGTACGACAGTTCTACCACGTCACTTCTCTATGCAAATCTCAAATCATATCAGCAAAAGCACTGATCCCCCAGGTTCACAGCCCATCGCATGAGTGGATGTGGCTTTTGGATTCCCAGTACAAGGAAAAGATTCCTACCGGACTCTGGTTCTGTTCAACACTGTTCAATGGTATCCTACCGAACCAATCTCCGTATGGTGAAGAGCGCGTCAAGATTCCCATCGAAAATGTGTTCAGCCAACTTGGTGGCAAAGTCAACATATATCAAGGCAAGAATGCATTTGTTAGTGGCAACACTTACGTCAGACTAATGCTTGTTAAGGAGGGAGACAACTTTGCTTGCTTAGAACACATGGAGAAACTTAATTTAAAAGACAATGTCTTTTTAAAGTGTATTTCTGAGTCGCAGTTTCAGGTTCCCAAACGACCAATTTGGGTGGAAACGTTCGTCCCGTATGAAATTGATATTTCGGAAGGTGAATGGGACAAGGTTAACAAGTAAGTAAAAATAACAATCATCATAGGTAAAACATTGTAGAAAACAAAGACTCTGTGCATACACTGTTTCAGGTGAACATCGAAATATAGAAAATACACAAAGCTCATCAAAAATTTTGCGTGCAATTTCGTACCATTCTTTAATATAAGGGACTAAGTGCTGATTTCAGAATATGTTTTTCAACAATGGACGCTTCCTACGTGGTTTGAAAACACATTGTCTGTTCGGGGAACTATAGATATGGGGACTTAATCAAACTATAAAAGATAAGATTTGACTAAAAGATATGTATTCAGCATTATTTAAGTATGAGTATATTTTTATAATCTTGTTTTATATCTAAATAGAATTGTCTTTTAAATTATGGGTATACATAATGACTTATTAAAACAGCAAACGATCTTTAAAGCGTATCCATTTAAAGCAAAGCCAATAAGCAGAGCTTTACTCGTTTATATTCAATTATTGTGAAAGTTTTTTTAATTGTAGTTGATATGAAGCATATACGTGTTAAGAACTCATTTTACTAATTGTATAAGAAGGACTAATGGACAATCTGTATATCTTTCAAAAGTTTTTAGATCAGAGGTTGTATCTTAAAATATTCTCTCGCCCAAAGTCTAATTTCAATATGTAAGAAAATATCGGTTAAGATATTTATTAAGTAAATTGACTACATAGTTAGAACAAATAAGTATGTTAAAATGATAAATGAGTATATTAAAATGATAAATGAGTATATTAAAATGATAAATGAGTATATGAGTCTAATCAAATGAGTATATTCAAAAGGTAATTTTAAACTATCTAGGTATAATGGAAAGATACATTGTTCGGAAGGAGACACAATGAAAAATGTTTTAATCGTTGTAAATAAATTATTATTTCCACATCGAAATGAATTAGATATATCAAAATGTTTTCTGGGCAAGGATCGTTCGAAAATTGACTATCTTAATGATTTCTATATTACAGGTTACTGTCGATGTAAAGGCTAAATGACGGGGAGAAAAAACTTCCACTACAAATTATGATACATTATCATATCAGGAACTACTCTTAATTAGTATCATCAGATGACCGTTCAAGCTACCTCTATGACGTATTGCAGTGTTAAAGACGCCACATGCAATGCCTTAACTGATCCAAACCATGTGATTAAACCAAAAAGTTAATGTTTGATTCCATAGTGGTTCGCCGGCTTTTGTCAATACAGCACCATTTGTTTCGGAAACATTTAACAACTGATCGAATATAGCTGTATCCGCCATGTTTGTATGTTATATCCATATATTCTTCAATTAAAATACTCAAATGTATTGGTCTTGTGTTTTGTGTGAGTTACTCTGAATGAAATAGTCTCCGATAACTTCCCGACATATTACAGGTACTGATGATGATGGCGAGTACCAGTATTGGTCAATGTATTACATGTTCATAACGTGTTCTTTGATAAGCTATAACCAACAGTATCTAAATTGAAAAAAAAACAAAAAAACATCCATGGTATTCCCTAAACCATGTAAAACTAGGTCAAATCAAAGTAATATCATGTCATCATAACGAGGACGTGGGGTAACAACAACAAGGCACGTTAATGAACACAATAAAAATGTCTCTATTGGCTTTAATCATCATCTTTGATCACCCAATAAGCTCGTAGTTTCCTCGAATTTAAACTAAAACAGTACATATACAATCGATTTCAGTTCTCAGTTACAATACAATTGTAATATGAACAACAGAATGTTAAAAAGGTGTTGGTACCAGTGTACAGTAGCGTACGGTAACCATTTGTGATATTTTTGTTCAATGAATAACCCCTGTAATATCATATGTATCAAAATGTAAAAACAAAATTTTAAATTGCATACCCATGATGAAGTGGGCTATGTGGGCTTCATAATTTTTCAAGAAAAAAAGTTACATTTGGTTTGAGACTAAAGTTTTGACAATTTTCAACTCTGTGTCTACACAACAAAGGCTAGCTTTTCAATAAGTCGATTTTTGCACAAATCCACTGGAATTAGCTAAACCGCGCATATTTCTGTTACAGAGTATGTGATATTTACTTTAAGACAGGTTTCAATAAATATAGTCCAATTTGCGAGAATCAAAATTTGTGTTAAAAATCGTTGTGTTTCTTTTTTTGCTTTTTTGTATGTGGTTACCGTGGTTCTCAAGTTCTAGATCTCGGGAAACTTGTCTGGAAACAATTCTTTTTCTAAAAGATGTATTTTATGAATCCACATTCAATGTGTATCAGAGACATGCCCTTCATATTTAGGATCATGCCAGTTCTATTGTACATTGCTACCTTATATTAATATAAAGTTCTATAATCTATTAGAGGTCAATAAATATATAACAAACGATTGTTTTGTGAATTGTCCTCCATAAATTACTTCTGCAGTTGAAAGTTAAATAATTGTTCTCTTGTTTCCCAATACATGACCACATGTGATGACGTGTTTCAGGTCAAATGACCATTGCACAAAATCCTACTGTAAGGATAAATTAATTTGCTATTAGTTTTGCCAAACAATTATTACCACGAAAATCATTGTGGATATAACAAATGAAAATAAAATCGACCTTTTCTGTAAGGACCAAGCCCTTTGTAAACAGATAGAGAAATGAATCGCATTACGTTCAGTGAAATGACGCCTCCAAGCTGTCATTACATGACAAAAATATTCATGGACATCGTGATTTGACTTTAGCTGTGTGGACCTGTGTGACCTTGCAAAGAAGTAAACTTATTGTACTGATACTGTCCATATGAACCTGATTTATATCAATACTAACGAGGATTGCTCTGAAGATCATGACATTAGTGAGAGATGATGAACGCTGACAGACAACCTTCCTAACACATTGTTCCAAGCTGAACAGGCGGGCTGTGTGAGTATGTATCTAAATGTATGTTTATTACACAGATTCTCGCTTAACAACTTTTTTTTATATCCTGGACCAGGTAAAATGTTAGCTCCTATTTGCATTCTATACTTAAGTTCTGAACATAATACTCATGAAACGTCGTTTGAAAAGGCCATTGTGAATTTGATAGGAATACAAATTGTGTGTTGTAAGTCAAGGTGTGCCTCACAGAAGAAAAGTAGTCACTACAGTACTGCCATGCTAGCATTTAGTGTTCAATATTAGCTGTTGTTGTTGTTAAGATCCAGTAGGTTATGACAAGGTCCAGCAGTTCACGAGACACAGCCGATGAGGAACTCATGTTATGTTAAGATGGCTAGAAATTGTATAATAGTTAGGAAGGTGGCATACTGGCGATCTCGTTGTTGCTACAATCCGAACTCCATTTGCTCCATAGGAACTTTGTTATGTAACGTCTGTGTAAGCAATTAAATGTATATGGATCACATTTAGTGTCATATACATAGATATAGCAAGTTAAATTATACGTAACAATCCCTTTAGACCAGAAATAGCTAAGGCGATATATCATCGTGTTATTTCAAGAAATCAAATTAGTTATAGCGTATCATCAAAACCAAATACATTGAAATGATTAATATAACTCCTTTTATGATTATGAGCAAAATGATTAACAAATTACCTGAAATTGATTTGCAAATGCATATATTTTCAACATGAGTAAATTATTTTGGTATAAAATTTTAAGTAGTTGTTAAATTATGCATGAGAAATCTTTTAGATATAATGCTTCAATTCCCTATCCTTGCAGTACTATAAATATTGCGCTGGTAAACACACAAAGAATAACAATCATGGTGATAAGAATAATAAGACTAGTTTACCTTAGTTGTCGGTTAACTCGGACTCACAGGAGAATCGACCTTTCGTATATATTCATGCCCTTATTAAATCTGGTATGACTAACCTATCCAACAGTCTGGAGACTTGGGTTTGAGATTATGATTTTTTTTATAAGATATATTTTGTTTTATAATATATGATATATATTTTTCAAATGCATAATGACACTTCTCGGTCATCAGGGTATTTGCCTCTTTTCCATTCGATGTATGGCGACTAACAGTCTATAATTCAGATCAAATTGACACTTAATCCTCTTGGTTGAATCGAAAATAATTACTGAATGTAAGGACGCTCAAATAACTAGTATACAGTGACAATTGATTAGCTTGAACTCGTCTGAGTCGAGCATTCTTTCATTAAGCCATGTTCTGCATACTTATAGCTGTCTTACTAATTATTGATACATTGTATGTATTACGTAAACGTTGTCATAAGACATTCCTGAACCCGGTATCCAGACCTACAAGGACTGAGGTCACAATTAAATGCTTCCGGGTTCAGTACCCACGAATGAAGTCCCTTAGGAATATAGGTACTTTAGTAAAAACTATACTATGCCTCTTAGAACTTGGTGTTTGCGTAAAAGTTTGGTGTTAAAATACTGTGGAGATATCAATCTAACAATTTCTGTGTCATATTTTTATATTGTGCCTTAATTTTTTGTGCAGGGTGCTGTGTGAAAAGTCCTGTGTTTACCTCTACTCCTGACCCGGAAGTTTCAAGTTTATTTCTGACATTGGTGACACATGCAGACGATTATCTCAAGATAAAGGCCAACATGCTATGTTGAAATTTTTATATTTTACTCCCAAGATGTTGCTCTTGACCAGGTTAGATGGAAAATTGACTATCGGATATTGGGAATTTGTTATGAAATTAAATGTTACAATGAAACATATAGTAAAATTAAATGTGGTCTTAGTACTACAGACAGGATGGTGACACACTACATGTTTACCTCCCCTGACTCGAAAAAGACGAAGATATTGTCATGATCGATCTCAATCTCTACCCAGAGTTGCCGTTCCTTACACTCACCTAGAGTGTGAGTAGGGGCAGTGTAAGTGAGTGTAAGGAACGACAACTCTTGATAGAGATTTGATACATCTTCTATCTAAGTAAAATCTCGATGCACATTGAAATGAAGACAAAAAAATAAATAAAGTACATGTACTCAAACCTACAGCGTTAACTTATATTGTTTTAGCTGCTTGTAAAAATGACTACATTTGACATGTGATGGCGTTCTCGCTTTCGTAAACTTTTTGTACGAACAGAACAGATTTGTTCCAATATTGAGTTGATTAAATAGCCATTCCAGCTAGCTAAAGCCACATTCACTTAGTATGGGAAATGATGGTTAACGCAATCGAAAATACTCTGTTGATTATATTATCGCTATTATACATTTATGTTTATTACTACTCCACACTGTAATGTTTCACTGTCGGTCAATCGAAATCAGCAATACAGTAATGCAGTGCTAAAAAATACACTGATAGTAACATAAAACATGATGACGAGTTTTTTATACCTATTTTGAGGTATCGTCTCAGCCTTGTTTGTGTTTTCCTGCCTCCATCGGTTGTACCTCTTTACTTCCTGTTGTTACATGTATGTTCATTTGAAACACGGTTGTCTCTTACTTACTTCATTGCCATACGCAGGTGACCTTTCAACCATCACTCAGGTGAAGATGGCTTTTAGGATTAAATAATATTTCAAGTAGATCCGCTGTTTTATTCGTTTACCAGTATTTATATGATTATGGATGTAATATATGCAGAACATGTTTTGTTTCAAACTCTAAAATGGTGTTAATAAAACATAATGCATCTAAATTGACTATGTTATGCGATTTAAGTTTGCAAAACAAGTTGGTACTCAAACTTTGTTCATAGAAATAATTTTTCTAAACTAACAATAATATACGATATAGGATTGCAAATCACGTTTAGTATCGATCTCGGATAATTTGTCAATAACAATGTTCCAAAATTGACAATCACATTTTGCAAAACATTTTATATAGTTTCTTTCACTAACATGTTAATTTCATTCCGAAAAGAAGTGATACGAATGGAATTCGTACGAGCATGTCTTTCGACAAAACTTGTTCTCAATAAATCATCATTAAACGCACTATCATTATGTGTGTGCTCAGAATGTAATAATGCAAAAAGTGTTTAATGAATGTGTATCCCTTACATAGTTAAGTATATAGTTCCGTATTAGTCTACCCTTTAGATAAATTGTTGAAACGATTTTGGATCGATTATTTAAACTGCATGTTCGTGTACAAAGCGTCATTGTGATGTATTTTGTCCATACATACTTGGCTAGCCTGACCGGTTTCAGAGTAATCTTGCTAATTCGACGAACATGGAAAAAGTACGATTTTTGTACCACGTCACTTCTCCTGTGTGCAAGTCTTCAATCCAAAAAGCTAGCAAACTTCTTCCCAAGATCCACAACCCAAAGTCTAAGTGGATGTGGCTTTTGGATCCCAAGTACCAGGACATGATTCCAAAGGGGGTCTGGTTCTGCTCCACACTCTACAAAGGGGACCTGCCAACCATCTCCCCGTATGATAAAGAGCGCGTCAGGATACCAATTGAAATGGTGTTGGGCAAACTTGGCGGCAAAATCAAGATTTATCTTGGCCAGGAAGCGAATGTTAAAGATAACAGATATATCCGAACCATATCTCTGCATACACATTTCTCAGCTGAAAAATTAATTCAAAAAAACAAACACAGTTGATTTTATTTTTAGATGAATGTCTTTATTTCCTTATTTTTTATTTATTCTAAAAGGTAGCATGGTGTATCTAAGTGTTTATGATTACATTATTAAATCGTCTGCATACCAATAGAAAGTCTGTATTAAGTCAGATGGTTTTTAATCAAAAATTGTACAGTTGAACCTCGTCATCTCGAGGTCGGCGAGATCATGAAACACTTAAAGCTACTGAGTATTAGAGATAAGGGAGTTTCCTTGCTTGGTTTAATCTATATTCACTTGGCAAACGTCCAATTTTAACACGTTCATAGATTCATGTTAATATCTGCTTTTGAGTGCAAAATGCTTGACATCAAAGAAGTAAGCAAAATTTTCCTTTATCACCTAAAGCTGACTTCCGTTCAATTAGTGGCTTCTATTTGCAAATTGAATCACAAAAGCATTGATAAAAACAGATAAAACAAAAATAGATAAAAAAAATCTGTTTATAGAACTAATCAAATGAAAAGTTGTAATAAATTAAAACTAAATTACGCAAAAAATTGTTCCATCGTATAAAGTCAGTTATGTTAATACCCCTAAACGATATAGAATTGCCAATTTAAGTTTATAAGTAGATCAATAAATACTATTAATACTTTGCTTAACTCATTGATAAGTCTCGCGTTTAAACCTTTGCAGTTTTAACCTATGTGAACCCCACTGATTTTGTTTCTATCTATATCAATAAGTAAATTGAAAGCCGAGTTTATCAAAATAGCATTACCTTCGGGGAAAATCACACGAAACGTAAGGAGCAAAAATTTAAATAATTTAAATCGATGTAATTAAAGAATGTTTACCTCATTCAATAATATTATATCTCCAAATGTTTTCTAAACAACGGTTGTTTGAAATTGATTGTCATATTTTTTTTAACAATCTAGATTACAAATGACGTCGGACACCATGTATCACTGGAATATTAATCTTGACCCAATGGGTTCGAGTCAGCGGGATTTTACTTTATGCATTTTGACAGAAGATGAATACAAAAAGCAAATTACAAATATGAGTAGCCTCTTGTATGAATTTGCTTTGTTTACATTTTGAATTGTCCTTACTGACAGAATGGTGTTTATTAGAAGTAACTACCCTTGTGGTCAATTTATCAACTAATGATTGATTTATTATTAAATTAACTACTACTGCTTCTTCTACCTGTGTTCACATGTTGCAGTTGATTCGGTATGCAAGTGCTTGCTCCGAATATCACGACTTCCATAAAAGATATCGACTGCTGATGGTCAAACGTATCACACAGGTTTTCTAAAGATGCAGGTTAATGAAGCCTATGGTCAAGCTGTATGGTCATCATCGTGATATCATAGGGAAACATGTTATTTCTTTGTATAATATGAAAGTTAAGATAATGCTTATAAGTGTGCCTTGTGGATGTGTTATCACTACCCGAATTTTTCGATACGAGGACGAGACATAACTTGATTTCGACTAAGAATTAAATGGCGGGTGTCATCGATGAAACAGGATACGCTTACCCTTCTCGAACATTTTAAGTAATGGTCAAACAAAACTCGCAGAACATACAGATTATGACAGTTGCATAGGACATAATGACGGGTGTTCACACTTATGTTAGAAGGACGAAACGGCTGTATGGTGCATTGCAATTCGGTTTTGGAATACGGTATGAATTACCTTCTGTAGCCGTGCTCACACGTGTGTGTCTAACGTTTATCTGCCTATCGGTGATGTCTTCCTTGTTGTATAGTCATGACAATCATGGACATTTTGTTCTCTTGCCAACTTTATTGACATACACTGGCGACTACACATTTTAAACAGCACTCAGAATACAAGAAGTGATCTTAAAAATATGTCGAATTCTATAGACGGCTTAGCATAAAAACTACACAGACATGCCACAACATTGTCATGTAATGGCGAAAGGGGTGTGTGGAGTGTGACGTTTTAGACTTAAACGAATCATTTACAAAGTATTAATATAGTTTTTTATCTAAATATCAAAAACATCTAGGGCTCAAAATTATGTTAATAAGCATAATGCTTCTAAATTGACTATACTAAACGATATCAGTTCGCAAATCATGATTGGTCTCAACTCGTATAATTTTACTAATGAAAAACGCTTCCAAATTAACAAGTCTATTGGAATGTTTTTAAATCTTAGTTTGCAAAACAAATTATTCTTTTTTATAATTATAATTTTGTAACATGTATTTTATTAAAAAAGTAGTGAAATGTATTTATTTTCGCACAAAAATGTATGTCCTTAGCTCTCAATAAGTCATGCATTGACACATTTCAATTATGTGTTAATTTTGTAGGTTTTAATGTACAATTGTATACTTAAAAAGGATATAATGAACGTGTATAACTTCGGTATATAAGTATTTAGTTCCGCTATATCCTACCCTTCAGATGATATAAAATTGCATGTTCGTGTCCGATTCGTCATTGTGTTCTCTTTTAGTCATACATACTTGATTAGCCTGATCGACTTTAAAGTGAACTGTTTTAACGACGAACATGGACAAAGTACAAAAGTTTTACCATGTCACTTTACCTTTCTTTAAAACTAAAATTACTAATGGGCACAAATTGATCCCCCAGATCCACAACCCATCACAAGAGTGGATGTGGCTTTTGGATTCCAAATACAAGAATAAGATTCCGAAATTAGTTTGGTTCTGTGCAACGCTTTACAACGGTGACCTGCCAAACATCTCTCCGTATGGTAAGGAGCGCGTCAGGCTGCCCATTGATAAGCTTTTGAGACAACTTGGTGGCAAAGTCAACGTTTATCGTGGAAAGGATGCACAGGTCAACACCAACAAGTACATCCGACTGATGCTTGTCAAGGAAGGTGACTACTTTGATTGCTTAGAACATATGGAAAAACTGAATTTCGAAGACAATGACTTGTTGAAGTTCATTTCTGATTCTGAGTTTGAGGTTGCTAAACGACCAAATTGGGTGGAAATAGCTTGCCCCTATGAAGTTGATGTTACAGAAGGTGAATGGGATACCCTTAACAAGTAAGTAATTATGTGTCAAACATTTAAATAAAAACATTCTAGAAATCAAATTGTGTGTGCATACAGACTTTTTGGTTCAATATAGAAATTTAGAAAGTAAACATAGTCCTAAAGTGGTGAAGATGTGCGCATTCAAAATTGCAAGCTGAGGAGAAAGAGCTTCAGCAAGGAAAAGGTCGCTACTGCATCAGTTATAGTTGCTCAGGGAGTAGACTAGGGTTTTTTTACTGAAAAAAAGTAACGAATTGATCTTTCTCGAATTTCATATGAATGTTCCCTTGATTTTGAGAGCTCAAGTTTGTTATTACCTTTCTCAAATTTCATATATAATTTCCCCATGGACAATAGTTTTCCATGTTCCATTCTGGGATTTATCGAAGAAACACGATTGCAACCAGGCAGTCATCTTTGATTTGGACAGTTCAAGTTTGCTTTGCTATTTATGAAGTACTTTAAAGTTGAGCATGTTTCGTTGAGACTGCTAAATGAAAAAAGATAACCACCAAGCAGCCATTGAATGTTGACAATTCAAGTGTGTTATCATTATTTATCAATATAGACTGGACAGATCTTTCTTATATGTAGGTTTCCCTCAGGCTATAGTTATTTTTAACATAAACGTTACATATCGTTCTCAAATTTAACTTAGATAAAAAGAATGCGTATCAGTTAATTTCAGTTTGAAACTATTGTTCATTTCACTGAATGTTTGTGCATAAATGAATAAATGGAATAAAGTGACTTGACCACCGTCTGTGAAAAAACACTTTACAAAAATCTATCTACGACTAATATACCTTAGGAAAAACACATTTCCTGGAATAGGTTTTTATCTTTGTGAATAAAATAATGTTTCCGTTTTCAATTAAAGTAATATCATCCAAGGATTTTTCGAATATGTTCGATTGAAAATTGATTGTCTTCATTATCTTAATATTATAGGTAACACAACAGAGCAAGGTGAATGTCGTAATGGATATTTCTAAGTGGATGACGTCTTCTTGAGGAGTAAGACCAGTGGATAACGACTACATGAAAAACAAAGGACATACGCTATTGAATTTATTATCATACATACATAAACTGCCTTTTAAACTTTCTATCATCTGACTTTCGCGACATTAGCACAGCTCGAACTACTCTTCTGTCTCACCTGATCGACATATGACAATGTCGAAAATACCTCGGTTTCGTACAATGTACATGCATTCTTGGGAATTTCATTATGGACCCCATGAGTTGGAGTTATCTGGGCTGTATTCATTTCAAATGACATTAACGATTGAAATATAAGCATAGTCTCTTGTATAGGTTACTATTCAGCTTACATCCCGTAGTGACCTTTCGGGCGGCAGATTATTGCATATTTACTAGTTAACAATGAGTGACTGCCGTGAACTGAAATCACGTGATCTCTCATGCTAACTTCATGACATCTTGCATTGTTTATGATATATCGTCACATGCAACGTTTCAACGGGTTTGTGCCATGTGGTATAATCGAATCTAAAGGATTCCTTTGTAGTTACCGGCTTATGTTTTCGAATATTACAAAAAAATAGTCGTACTATAATAAACCTACTTGAAAACAATACGTTAAACAGTAACACATTGTAACCGCTTTCTTTCTTAGTTATACTCATATCTTGTTCAATTAAAATACGCAAACTGCATTGGTCTTGTGTTTTGTGTGAGTCATTCTAAATCACAACCTTCTATTATTTCGTGTTATTCCAAAATGACCGAGTACTTTGGGACAGTCTTCGATATCATCTAAAACATCTTAGGTATTAATGAACCTTTTAATTGAG
Source organism: Mizuhopecten yessoensis (assembly GCF_002113885.1). Lineage (NCBI taxonomy): Eukaryota > Metazoa > Mollusca > Bivalvia > Pectinida > Pectinidae > Mizuhopecten > Mizuhopecten yessoensis. The sequence goes on from NW_018408918.1 coordinate 109,747, forward strand.
TATCTGTAGAAGTGCTTAATGCACTATTATGATTAGCTGCTATTTATTGAGGATATTTTATGTGACTACCTTTTAATAACAGTAGTTTGTAAATGCTAAACCTTAGTCTTTGATATTAGCTTCACTGACTTTTATTATCAATTGTCTAACGTTAATGAAAAAAGTGACTTATTTAAATCAATATGCTAACTGATAAAAACGAATTACATTATGGAATTATACATATGGGCGTAATAATACTAGCTTTATTCACAATCCATGACTTGACAAATGATAGAAATAAGCGGGGGTCACATTGGAGAAGAAGACGAAAACCCTTCCGGTGAAATACGTGTATTCACTTCCGGTTTTGTTTGCTGGATGGTACTTTGTCCAAGTGTTACTTCAGTTCCTGTTGCCATTTCGTTTTGACTTTAATTTAGAATGTTTACTGTATTAAAAAACATTTCAGATCGGTTTAGTATTCATCGTTTCATTGACTTATACAATGCAGACTAAACGCCTGCAAGTTTTAGGATTGGTTCACAATTTTTTTTTTTTAAATAATATGATTGCACCGTTTGGTTTGTACACCTAAAACTGACATCAGACTATACACGTACGTTAAAACCTTTCGTTATATATTAAAATATCATTTCTTACTAAATCTTATGCATTTTATCTCTTGAAACGACCACGTGGTATGTAGCTGTCCAAAGAATAAAAGTGATGTCACATATTTATGCGATATTCCATTCGATGTTTCTGTAGGCGATGTAATAAACACAAATGCTATCGAATCTTGAATGAGTAAGGTTGTGAACAACGATTTACATGATTTTAACACAGTAAATCACAATCAAAGGAGTGATATCTTTTTGTTGCAATTATTAATTTCGCTAATACCGTTTCGTCTCTTTAGATGTTTCTTTCAATGTGATAAGTACATAGCTATTTCAGACGGTCTTATAACGCCAAATATAAAAAATCTGCTGTTACTCTTTGTAAAGATATTTCTTGTTTATTTTATTTAACCCAATGTTCAAGCTGAAATGAGTTCACAATAGAACGCTATCTTTCAACACTGATATTTCTTTCTGTAGTATTTGAATTTGTCATATTGCAATAAAAAACGAGACAAGAGAATACCCAAGTGTCGACAATACAGTATTTTAAACTAAAACTCGATAGCATAGGCAAAATATGAACAAAGGAGGGCTTTACAGTGTAAACGACTCTGTACAAGACTGGGTTTCAAACTAATTAACACAATGTTAAAGGAAAAATTGATTACCAAAGTTTATGTAAATGAATAACTAGACATAAAAGTGAGTCATAGGAATAAATTGCAAACGCTGTAGGGGTGACTTCCCCTCGTCAGTATTTTTGTCTGTCTCAAAGCCTTTATGGTGACAATTTTCCGTGAATTCCCAGGATTCAGATGCTGTACCCGTACGTGAGATTTCAGTGTGGTGTGAATCAGGTTATGGCGGAGGTGTGGCAACAATAACCTGTATTTAATGTTAGGATATACCTCTTTAACATATAGTGATGTATTTAATGCTAGGATATATATCTTTAACATAAAGTGCTGTATTTAATGCTAAAATATACCTTTTTAACATTAAGTGCTGTATTTAATGCTAGAATAAACCTCTTTAACATATAGTGATGTATTTAATGCTAGGATAAACCTCTTTAACATAAAGTGCTGTATTTAATGCTAGGATATACCTCTTTAACATATAGTGCTGTATTTAATGCTAGGATATACCTCTTTAACATAAAGTGCTGTATTTAATGCTCGGGTATACCTCTTTAATATATAGTGCTGTACTTAATGCTAGGATAAACCTCTTAACATATAGTGCTGTATTTAATGCTAGGATATACCTCTTAACATATAGTGCTGTATTTAATGCTCGGGTATACCTCTTTAACATATAGTGCTGTACTTAATGCTAGGATATACCTCTTTAACATGTAGTGCTGTACTTAATGCTAGGATAAACCTCTTAACATATAGTGCTGTATTTAATGCTAGGATATACCTCTTAACATGTAGTGCTGTATTTAATGCTAGGATATACCTCTTTAACATACAGTGCTGTACTTAATGCTAGGATATACCTCTTTAACATATAGTGCTGTAATTTTGAAGCCTTGATGTATTATTAATGATGCGCAAGTAAACAATACCAAGATAACATAGAGAAAGAAAACCCAAACATACTTGATAAGGGTACTGAAGATAACAATAACGATTCATTGTTATTTTCATTTCACTAATACATTATTAGTGGGTAGAATCATATGCTTGATTTTGTATTGGAAATTTGTAATTTTGTTTCCGTCATACAGTTAATTGTATCTTGCCATCATCTCAAAAACAGATTTCAATTTTCCTTGGCTATATTTAGAATTTATCATGACACGTTCAACAAACTTTCAATACATAAATCCTGTTTGCTTAACATGACCCAAAGAATATCCTCCTTTCACTTCGTATTTAAACTTAATTATTTTCTATTTTGTTCCTATACAGCATACGCTTGCTTTCACTTTTTATCAACCTTACTCTCCAATGAAGATGTTTTAATACTATTCCTCTTAATATGATCTTTTCTTTTCTGAAATGTGAACACATAATGTTTATAAATTCCACATACTTGTCTCACACACTCTGATTAGTCTAAAATATCGAAATACGTTTGAAATTAATTGTCGTTTAATATAAATAACGATTATTAAAACAATATATATAATAGCACTCAGAAAGCCAAATAAGCCAATCACTGTGCCATATGGTTGTTTTATCAATTAGGGAATCATCACCGGTACTAACTGATTCTCCTTATGAAAATTACTGCAGATAAAGACCATCGAATAGCTATACATTTGGTTGTTCAGTCACATATTGCTATTGGCGTACTTCCAACTGCCCTAGCATGCACAAACTTGTTTGTAAGCTGTAAGCGCATTTAATCTGATAAATTAGAAATTAAATTTAATTAATTAATTCTGGCAAAACACTGTAGCTATGTAGTTACCTTGCATTTAAATCAAAACATGTATCCTGATTGAAAGCATTTTGCTCGGTCATCGGCAAACATTTTGTAAATGAGTCTCTTCCAAACTATTCATACATATCCTGTACAATTCCTGTTTGCGGTATATATCTCCTTTACTCAAAGTGCTGGTAAAGAGTACATATTACGTATGAAATAAACACTGTGTATGCAACTAACAACACATGTCAATAAAACTAACGCTTCTAAATTGACAATTATATACGATCATATTGTGCAAATGATGTTTATTCTCGACCGGGAAAATTACTTATAAAAATAATTGTTCCAAATTAACTTCAATTTGCATTATAAGTTTCTGCTCGACCACGAATAAAGATAAATCTTCAAAATTGACTTCAAGGTACCATCCATTTTTTGCAGAACATGGTTGTCCCCGAACTCGAATGAAATAATTCTTCCAAATTGACTTAAATTCGATTATGTTTTGCAAAAAACATCATATACTTCTGTTTGATCTAGACTAAATTGATAGAATGAATTTTCGCACAAGCACGTTTTCGGCAAATTGGTTATCAATAAATTATTTGTAATCGCTATAATCGTGTGTTAAATTTGCATATAATAATGTATACTTAAAAAGGATATACTGAATATTTTAACTAGTTTCGTAATATTCTGTCCTTCCGATAAGTTGCAGATGTTTGTGTACCATTCGTCATTGTGTTGATTTTTATTCATACATACCTGATCAGTCTGTCCGGTTGAAGACGAACATGGATAAAGTATGAATTTTCTACCACCTCATTTTTTCTCCCTGTAAACCTAAAATAAAAGATGAACGGAAACTGATCCCTCAGATCTACAATCCCCTCGGATGAGTGGATGTTGTTTTTGCAGCCCGAGCACAAGGAAGCGATTCCTAAGGGGGTCTGGTTCTGTTCAACACTCTACAACGATGACCTGCCAACCGTCTCTCCGTACGGTACAGAACGGGTCAGGATACCCATTGGAAATGTTTTGGGCAAACTTGGAAATTTCAGCATATACTGTGGAAAGGATGCCAAGGTCAGCAACAACTCGTATTTCCGATTCATGATAGTACGGGAGGGAGACTACTTTAAATATCTGGAGCACATAAAAAAAGCTTGATCTTTCCAACAATAACATTTTGAAATATATTCATGGTGAGGGGTTTCATATCCCGTCGTGTCGGTGGCTCAGTGGAGACAGGTTACGCCATGCAGAATTAAAATTACTTCAAGTTTAGGACGACAAAATGGAAAATAGAAATGTATTATGATCGAAGTCAAAACATCATGTCTGGCATCGTGTCCTGGTATGTATTTCACATTTACATAGTCCAATATTTTTGATACAGTAACTCTTTAGCGTAAAATGTGAAATACATACCAGGACACGATGCCAGACATGACGTTTTAAACATTGCGCCAAAACATATGCTGCGGGACTAGACTCTACTCGTATTGAACGAATGATTACACAATTAATCATGATGGATTACTTAATTACAATTCAAACCGAAGCTATCGCCGCAGATCCCTGGAAAAAAATAACAAAAGTAAGTGTTGAAAATCTTCATTTGAAATTTGGCGGTACCGGTAGTGCTCTGACGAAGCTTTTCCCTTGTGTATGTTTATGTGTGTTGTGACCCATATCAGTATAGCATATGTGTGATTGTAACGTGGCCCTGTGGTCCGATGCTGGAAACTTGGAGACTCCAGGTCATACAAGGATACCAGACTTAGATTTCACGGGGTCCGATTTTCACACAGAATCCACTTTCAAATCTAAATTAGATAGGCCTATACTGAAAGAGAATTAAAGACAATACAATAAATAAAAAGCAGATCGTATCTCGATCAGCTAATTTCAAGAAATCCGGAAGCTTGATAGACTCGCCTATGAGTATTATTTACATATTTTCGTAATGTTTCAGTGCTATAACATTTACACTTTTTCCATATCTACAACATATTTCAATATCACAGGTGTGGCATTGATCCCAAACCCCATGGTCTGTATATATACTATACAAAATATACAGACTTCCCCCTCTTTTCAAGGCGTAAAATGGAATCTTGAAGTGCCCTGAGGTTAGTTATTTGTCCAAAAAATGTCATCTGATGAAGTGAAAAAGAAATTATGAGAGAACTAAACATACAGTTTGGAGCAAACTTTACTTGGTATATAGTGCTTTATAGTGCACGTGAAGTGAACAAGGAAGTGTACTAAACTTTTTTTATCGATATTTTAAGAAAAAGTCGGACTGTCCCACAAACCATTTGAATCTTGGAGACTTTTTCGAACATTTTAAAGCTGTAAGTAGTGGCCATGATGATGCTACTGATAATCCAAATACTTCAGACTACGACAATTCACAGATTTATGACGAATTAGATTCTCCTATAACAGATAAGGAAGTATTGAGTGGTTTAAAAAGCGCTAAATTAGGTAAATCCCCCGGTTTTGGAACCAATAATGCTATTTTTGCTTTACATGGTATAATTAAGAAAATGCTTTCTAAAAATCGTAAGCTTTACTGCTGTTTCGTTGACTATCGTAAGGCCTTCGATAGTGTGAATAGAAATAAATTATTTTTGAAATTTTTTCATAATGGAATCAGAGGAAAATTATTTAATATTTTGAAATCTTTATATGAAGGTTTAAAGTCCTGTGTGAGATATAAGTCTGAATTGTCTGAATTTGTTTCGTGCTCACGAGGCTTGATGCAAGGGGAGGGGTTATCTCCCTTCCTTTTCTCCATGTATGTGAATGATTTTGAAAATGAACTTATTAATACTTCCTGTGACGCTTTATTCTTAAGAGATATTTCTCTGTTTCTTTTTATGTATGCAGATGATACTGTCCTTTTCTCAGAATCTGCCTCTGGCTTGCAGAAAATGTTAGACTCCTTAAAACAATATAGCGACAAATGGCAATTGACAGTCAATATGGAAAACACAAAAATTGTTGTATTTCGTAATGGCGGAAGATTACGAGCTGCCGATTTTTTTTACTTTAATGGCAATGAAACAGAAATTGTTGATAGATTTAATTACCTTGGTGTACTGATCAGCTTTAATGGTAAGTTTACAAAAACTCAAGTAACTATTGCTGAACAAGGTCGTAAATGTATGTATAATACGTTAAGAATTTGTAACAATTTGTCCCTCAATGTAGAATCTAAACTTAATGTTTTTGATGTCTATGTTTCCCCCACTCTTAATTACGGTTGCGAAACATGGGGTTTCAATATTGCGGACAAAGTAGAAAAAGTGCATGTCGATTTTTTAAAAAGAATTCTGAATGTACAAAACAGTACTCCATCTTTTATGGTATATTTGGAATTAGGACGTCTGCCTTTGCATATCATCAGGAAGTGTCGAATAATCAAATATTGGTTGAAACTAATTAAATGCGACAATTGTTTTCTTAGGTCAGTTTATGAAGATATGGATGAATGTAATCACAGAAACTGCAATTGGCGCTGTCAAGTTAGAAAATTATTATTGTCTTCTGGTTTTGGTAATGTCTGGTTAACTCATTATGTTGATAAATGAAAGGGTATTTTTACATTGTTTCAAGCAGCGTTTGACAGATGTTTTATTCAAACAAGGAATGAATTTGCTGAAAGATCATCCAAATGTTATTTGTATAAATTCCTGATAGATAACTTTACGTTACAATTTTATCTAACAAAGTCTATTCCAGATGCGTATCTTAAACTTATTTTGAAATTACGACTTTCATCGCATCAGTTGTATGTAGAAGAAGGTCGGTATCGTAATATTCCGAGGGCGAATAGGTTATGCCGTTATTGTAATCAAAACCAGGTAGAGGACGAGTTCCATTTTGTTCTGATTTGTCCACTCTATGTTGATATTCGTAAAAAGTTCATTAAAAAGTATTACTGGAGCCGCCCATCTTCATATAAACTTGTCCAGCTGCTGGCTGTACATAACAGAAAAGAGCTGTGTAATTTAGGAAAATATCTGCAATCAAGTTGGTTAGAACGGTCTAGATTCCAACCTTAGGTTATTGTGTTTTTTATCACACTAACATTTGAGTACTTGTTTATTTCCAGGTTAACACATATTGTTTTGTCCATCCCCTGATCACTACATCACTGTATACAAATTGT
>NW_018408918.1:121691-131247 GCF_002113885.1 Mizuhopecten yessoensis
TTTTTTTTACGTATCATCGTTTTATTATTTTTTGTTATACCACCGAATGAGGAAACAGGACTAAGTCAACAAGTTAGCACGGCTTCATGTGCTACTGCATTTTTAATGAAAATCTATAGCACCCATCGTACATCTCAATATATTGAGGTACGGGGTTCGACGCCCAGCTGAAACACATAGATACATGTTTGTTTACCATTCTAGTCTTTGTATCCCCCGCTTGCACCGAAACGGGGGGTATTAATTTGGGTCTGTCTTTCTGTCTGTCTGAAGTTTCCGTGCAATAACTACAACAAATGTTAACCGATTTTCTTCAAACTTGGTCACAGGGTTAAATGCCGTATTGGCTCGGCCAAGATCGATGCCCACTTTTAGCGGACCCGATTTGGCGGAGTAATGGCCCCTTGAATAATGAAAATAGTCAGTATCTGCCGCGCTTCGTTTCCGTGCAATAACTACAACTAATGTTAACCGATTTTCTTCAGACTTGGTCACAGGGTTAAAAGCCTTAATGGCTCGGCCAAGTATCATGACCATTTTTAGCGGACCCCATGTGGCGGAGTTATGTCCCCTTGTATAACGAAAAACGTCATTATCTGTCGTTTTAATTCATTTACTCACGCAAATATTATCCGATTGTGCTCAAACTTAGTAACAGGGTTCAACGCATTAAGGGCTCGGCCAAGTTTGATAACTTTAAACGGATTTCATTTGGCCCCTTGATTAACGAGAAAGCGCCATTATCTGCAGTTTCCGCTAATAACTCTGGCAAATATTTGCCAAATTGCTTCAAACTTGATAACAATGTTTGTGTTCCTCTGTCTTTCAGCACATCTCGGGCACTCTTTGGTTTTCGTGTGATAATTGCTGTAGATATTGTTAAGATGTTTTTACCAAATTCCTTATTAACATCCAACTCATACTAAGTTTGCTAACCGATGTGATTTGTGCATATTTACGGATAATCAATGAGGTATAGGGCTTTTTTTGTTCTTCAAGTTTCAAGCTATACATTATATCTCAACAGCACGATACTCACATGTTTAAACATAACCTCAATAATGTTAACATACACTATGTCCTGCGGGCTTGGGATATAAATTCCACGAATTTGCTTGGTTTTTTTTTATTTTCCTTTATTGCGTATGGTTACAATGAACCACGCATCGATTCATGGTCAGCACAGTATCTTTTATATCGATACTGCTTCATCCAGATCAAATCCTAAATAACATATAATTGGATAATTGGAAAGTATCTTAAACCATATGTATTTCTGATATCTTTCCTACATATGTTATAAGTGCGCCAAGATGAGCGAGGCAAAACAAATACAAATGATCAGTAAAGCTATTGTGTTCAGGTTTGTGTTCTTAGTTGTGAAGTGTATAAGTGTTTTTGCCGGTGATGGGGGAAGCATCTGACACGACAGTGTTCTTCATCAGCTCTTTTTCTCATTTTGAAAAGGTACTCCGTACAGAACGGATACTAATGAAATTGTCCTTTCCTGAAAAATTACGACGGAAACATAAAAAGCCAGTATGTACGTCTCTAATTACGATAAGAAATAAACTGATCAGATCTCCTATTTGCAATACTTTAGTTAGCATATCATAGTTGTCATAGGTTTTTTTCGCGGCATAATGTATCTATTAGAAGATAAATCAGTATTCCTACTACAAGATCGCGATACTTTCATATAAATCGATAGATTAAATGTGCACCTTTTTTGGTATAATGTACAACTCTTTGGTGTTTTGATATTTGATCGTTCGTCTTATCGTCATACATCTTGTTGGTAAAAAAATCAGGCTTTAAATAAGAGAAAGTTGATGTTTCCAAATAAAAATGTTTATTCGACTTAGCTTACTTTGCTCTGCCGTGACCAGAGCACTCCGTACCGTGAGGATCGGGGTACCCTGTGTGAACATTGCAACTATTTTCCTATGTCTTTTTTAACAACATTCTTTCTAAAAATGCATTCCCCTACTGTTAAACCACTTCAGCTGTCTTTTCCTGCCTGCATCTCGGCTCCAGAGAAAGGGAACATTTTTCTGAAATTAATACAACTTCATATACTGTTATATGTTGTTCATGAAATGAAACGACCCGTGAATTTCCAGTTTCCCCTATCAAGATCAAAATCATTTCCTAGTCAGTATACCGGTCTCAAAGAAGAATATTATTTTTCACCTTTTGTTCGTCTATTCATCCGCCTGTACTGCTCTCTTTTTCTACCGTACAGGTTATCATTTTATCGCAGATTTTAACTGAAACACATTTTAATGTAAATAGACGTTTCTTTCTGTAACCCTAAATATATATTCACCGTATACGAAAATGTCGCTGCAGGGGAAGATATTTTGCCTGTAGATGATTTTGAATGTAGCCATCAGGTTCGTGCACAATTGTGGTGGGTTGGGATTGTTGCAAGTATATTGCAGTCGACACTTTGCCCTGACCAGTGTTGTTAAATACCCGAGCATCAAAGACTTTAAATCACACTGCCATATATGTGAAATTTTATCACACTGGTAACGGATACACGTCGGCTACCGTAGGCACAAACCAAAGACATACAATAGCATAGCACATTTGTAGATGAAACACAATCGCTTGAGTGTGACGATAACTTGCTGGAGTGGAGCACAGGGACCTGAGAAGCTAAAAATGATCATCGGGGATGGCATTTTAACGAAAATCGATCTTATATATGATCCATACACCAACAAATCTAAGACTAATCCCGATACCAGTGGTATTAATAATACGTGTTTCTTTTTGTTGTGCATTATACAGCGAGTAAAATTAATTAAGTTATAAACAAATTATATGTATGAATATAATCTAATTCCGTATATGTTGTAGATCGTAACATTACTTTCGTTGTGTTCCGTGGAATAACTTGTATGTTCAAAGATGAAATAGATCGTAACATTACTTTGTTGGTGTTCCGTGGAATAACTTGTATGTTCGAAGATGAAATAGATCGTAACATTACTTTGGTCAGAGACATAAAAAGCAAGAGATTTGTAGTATATACGTCTCTACTTTGGTGGTGTTCCGTGGAATAAGTTGTATGTTTAAAGATGAAATAGATCCTAACATTACTTTGGTGGTGTTCTGTGGAATAACTTGTATGTTCAAAGATGAAATACTTCGTAACATTACTTTTGCGGGGCCAAACTTTCGCTATCGCGTTTTTTCTATTAGAACGAAATCGAAATGTATTATATAAGCCGACATTTTGTAGATTCACGGAAATAGATCGCTACTTAAGTCCGTGCTCATATGTAGCAGTAATTTAGGACACCCATAGAAAGGAAATGACAAATGCATTTCAGTTAGTTAACAAATACGATTTTAATGTTAGATACGTAAAATACATATCTCTCTTAGTTCTGTCTGTATGTTTTGCTTTTGAAATGAAATTGATAAAATATTATCAAAAGAAACGCCACTGACTATAGCTTATCATCATCCCCTGACATATCATTTTCCCAGGTAAATAGAGATCGACGTCTCTCGCCTAAGTGAGCACAGCGAACACGGTGGGTCTTGCTGACGTTTCGTGATCTTTAGCGTACCGATCGCGGGGGAACGCGATGGTTTCCCTTACCATCCCAATCTTTCGTGATTGAATTTTGACGACCCCCCGGCATAATTGGTGATCATCAAGACTCTTGAAGATCTTTCAAGCATCGTGTAAAAGTTACACTTACTGTGAAGAGATCTGTAATAAGAAAGACAGAATCTTTAAAAATGAACCCGCTACTGGCAGCGGTCTAGTTATTCACAAATCATCAATCGCTCACATTAAGGAGATCCAATTTTCATGTTTTTCCTGTCGTATTTTGTGTCGTCAATTTCGTATTGTATATCGGTCGTGTCAATGTCGAAGAATAAATTATTATCAACACTATTCAACAAAACAGTGGGACTCGAACCTGAAGGCTATGTGAGTAGTTGTTAAAGAAAGAAATACTGTTGATAGGGCGAACCCTATGAGTTTCTACTAGGCAGCAAGGGAAACGACTTTTAGCTCTTTTGCCATGTATGTTGACGCTATGATTTATAATGTTTATGGTACACACACATATAGCGTACTATCTTTTACATAAATTTGACAAACGCACACCCTGGGACATTTATATAACTCAATAATTATTTTATTCTCAGAAATTCATAATTTACTTATGGCATCATACTTGCAAGTACCGACCACAACAAAATTAAGACAACTTTTAATGGCATTCTACATGGTCAGTAACGGAGTTCAAAGGATCTATCGCGTAATAAAGTGACATTCGGAATGGATTTATAACCAATTTTGTTATACAAATCAAAACAGGCAGTATCGACTATTTTAACCAATGTCATACTGATTTGATTCCGCCAATTGCTGGCCTCTTCAGTTGAGTTTGCCATCTGAGTACAAAGAATTCCACAAGTTTTTGAACCACTTCTTCCGGCTAATGTAAAACCGTGAATCGTTTTCTCAATATTGGCGGTAAACTGCATGCCGAGATATGCATACAATGATTTGGCATATGTTATCGGGTTCCTAGCAACATCTTCGTAAAACACTGTTCTAATTCTGTCGGGGTATTTCTTCTCCAATAACTCTTTTTGCAGGACATCCTCATACACAAGTTTACAGAAATCCGCTATTTCCTGTCTATAGTTTTGTTTTGAGAGTTGGCCGACGGCCTGTTGAGAGCGAGACGTTCCCCTTGGGTCCCTCATTAGGTGTATCACTTTTAATGTTGGTATATTTTCTAACATAATTTCTAAGCTTTTCATATTAATTCGAATAGTTTTTACGACAATGTATTTAGAATTTGCACATTTTGTCTTTAGATTCGGTAAACATTGAATTAATCTTGTATTGCTTGCATGGCCTTTCTTTTTATAGCCTCTACATTGTACAAACTCTCTCATCTGTTTACTTTTTTCCAGAAACTGTTCTCTCAAAACATTCATAGGAACATTGTCCAGATCACATGTACTTAGGTTTTTGATGGTGGGAACTGCTATGTCCAGAAAAGAAGGGAATATCCTGCAAGAGAAAGTAGTGACAACGCCTTATGAACTAAAACAGCCCACGTTGTGGAGCAGATGAATCAATGGAGGAATAGGTTTTTGAAGCGACAGATTTGGTATAAAGGTTTATGCCTATATAATGATACCATATTACCTGTCTGCATTAAAAACTAGGTAATTATAACAGGTTATATGAATACAAGGTATATGTAGTGCATTGAAATTTACCTTTTAAGTCAAGCTTTATCTGACGGATCTTATCTGTCACAAACAAATGTTGATGCTTTATCACATACATCCCCGATACTCAAATGGTTACAGTCACTTTCGCTCTCTGTACCCCTGGAATACATGAATGCCATAGCAAAATTGAAGGCAAGCGGCTAGCTTGTTGATTGGTCTCAGGGGGCCGCGGTGGCCAAGTGGTTAAGGCGTCCTACACTCTAATACCACTTGGCCGTCACCACTGGGTCGTGGGTTCGAGGCCTACGTGGGGCAGTCGCCAGATACTGGAATTATGTCGGAGGTTTTTCTCCGGGAACTCCGGGCTTTCCTCCACCACAAAAACCTGGCACGTCCTTAAATGACCATAGCTGTTGATAGGACGTTAAACACAAACAAACCAAACAATAAAAATGACTGGTCTCAGATTTAAAAATAAATATTGACCCATCGTTAGGCTGATACCGGTTCTTTCAAAATTACAGAGAAACGACACCCAATTTCGAATCAGTCCATTTTACAGTTACGCGACCGCGAATTTATTTTAATTTATGCCAAAGGATCCAATTAGTAGTCTTGTCTCATCCAAGGGTGGCGCATACTGAGCCTTAGATTGTGTCATGACATATTCCGGGGGATTGCGGAGAGCGTAAATGAGCGTAACCCTGGATATAGAAGATGCTCATAGTGGTGTACAAACTAACAATTCAATAGACAAACAAACAAACAAACAAACCGTTTTGTTCCGTCTTTGAAATCATATTGGTGGTTGATGTTAGCTTTATGTAATCCCCACATTTCGTGGACGGGTTCGAACCAATAAAACGTGTCTGGATTGGCCTGTAGAATCTCCCCAAGGAAGGATGAACCACTCCTCATGTACGTCGTAATGACTATTGGGACTGGAACTGAGAAAACAAAACAAAATCAGGCTAGAAAATAGGAAACCATACTGTATATAATCCTTGTTGATGGACATGAAGATGACTAATTTTTTGTTTTTGTTTTGTTTTTGGAGAAGGGGAGAATGTTCAAAGTTTAACTAAAATTAGCAACTGTGCGTGGCTCCCCTGCATGTAAACAGTTTTTCGGGGATATATTTTGTAAGTCAACATACATTTATGTTAATTTTAAATGGATTAACTTTTTAAGTCAATTTCGATGTATCTTTAGGAAAAAAATAAATTTGAGAAAACGTTTTGCCGTCAATATCGCGAAAATTAGATCCACGTTAAAAAGACATTGACAGTAGGGTAGATAGCAGTAACATAGGTTTAGTACTGCATATATGTGATACGTATCACTTTATAGGAGTGTGTTTACTGATGTCACTTTATATATTTGACTGATTTTGTATTTTTATGGCCCATCAACAATGCGAGTCATTAACGGCCAAAAATAATGCAAAAATAGACATTTATAAAAATTAATACACCAAACTAAAAGAAAATAAGTGAAAATGTATGTAAAAATTGTATCAATCGCAAACGAATTAGTTGTAAATATATCATATCTTATGGTAAAGATAAATTGAGTGCAAATAGACATATATCAATTGCACGGAAACTGTATCAAATAAACTTTTCATAGACGGGTGCATTAGAAATTCTGTCACGACCTTGTTTGAAATTAGCGCATTCAATCATAAAATGTTTGACTGTAAAAGGCTGATCTTCCTTACATAAAATATAACCATTTGAAATGTGGGTATGGGCAACTTTCTCTCTGCGGTCTGCTCTGCATGTCGCACATGAACCTACATTAGGTTTAATTGCAAATACGTTATTGCTTATTTCTTCATACCATTTATGTTGCCAATTCGTTTTAATAAAATTCTCTAGGGCAGGTTTAAAATCAGAGTAAGGCAGGTATTTAATGTTCTGTCTCTATTCACGAGACCAAACATATTATGTGCACGTTATTATTTAGATGAATCGTAATGTACATATGTGTACATGTGTGTGTAACTATCGTTTAAACAATTCCCTTTCAAATTAATTCTTCAATGTAAAAGTCACTAACAGTATAAGCGATAGACACAGGGAAATCAAAGTGTTAACAAACCAGTAATTTAAACTACCAATCGATGAAACCTGGGGCAAAACAAATAAAGAAATATTTACTAAGAGACACTTGAAAAAATACAAATCGAACATCGTCAGCTGGTTCGGAGCGGAAATCATAGCCTTACTAAATCAATCCTTTTTGTAGATTACACAGACGACACGTATATTGCCAATGTTATGTTGAGGGGATCGTTAAATTGTTCAAAATAATACACGCAATATAAATGGAGCAATCAGTCAATATATAATAAGATTAAAAGAAAGACAAACTGACATGCAAGAAAAGACATGAGGAAATCGTTCAGAACTGGACCTCTACGGTGGCCGAACGGGTCCAACAGCAATGACACACAGTTCGTTGTTAGTTTATACTTGATTTGATTCAAGTATTTCAATTTATACATTTTCAATATATTCGATACCAGATGTATTTTCGCCTTACAAATTTTAAACCCGTTTTTTCTTTTAATTACAATATTTTTATGTCCAGCAAACTTCAAACCTGTATTTTTTTCAGGAAAAATGTCATTCAATCCGATGATGCTTAGTCAGACAAAATTCAAACCCCGTTTTTTCTGTCTTGCAGATGTAAACTGCGATTTTGTTTTGTTGTCGGGCGAATTTCGAACCCATTTTTGTCCTACAAAAAGGGTTCCGTGAATAAAAGTGCTTGTAAAGATGCACTTGGATTCGTAAACTATCATTTTTCAGTAAGGACCACTCAAATACTGTATTTAGTCTATTTACCTACATGTAGGTACATGTACGTCAGAGTCGCGTTGTTAATGTTTTATACTTCACGTGCATCTGTTTGATGTCTACGATAAGTATACTGTTATCTGAGACAACGTGAAAAACTTATGGCAACGGAAAACATGCGTCCTTCGCCGAACAAAAAAACACACAAAACTAGTCTGTTTATCGAGCAAGCAACTTCGAACCGTAGATCATTTTTGTCGTACAGAAAAACGAGTTAAAATTAGTCGGACAAAGCATAAACTTATCGTAGGTCATTTTTGTCACATCAAAAGCACATGTCATTTTTGTCACACAGAAAAACGAGCTCAAAGTTGTGGGACAAAACAAATCGAATTACAGGTCATTATTGTCGGCCCCATTCGGCCATAGTAGGTCTCAAATTTTTTCCATGTCAGATTATGTCTACTGAAAATCAATAACATTCATGTATCAAGGCCGGTGTCCTAAGGGTTTTAAACAGCTGATGTAATCTTGTTTTGATAGGAAACAAAACTGAAGCGAATGCAAAAAAAATCGTTGAGAATATTTTCCTTAATATCAATATTTTTTCTCCACACATTTACAGTTTTCATTTCAGAGCAGCTGTGGCTATCAAACTGTTTGCTATTTTGACATATTCGATTATCATTCACTATTTGACGAGGGCATATGCAGTGATAATTCTACATGCGAGTCCTGAGTCATACTCATATTTTTATGGGACTCACAGAATTTCTGGAAATACTTAAATTTAACATTGTGGGACTCATTGTTTTAAGCAATACAGTTGGAAAGGTCTCGTAAAACTGAATTGTAGATTAATCACTGCATATGTATGTATCGATCATATTCGAAGTAGTGTTCACAATATTTACGCTAGTGTTTAGAAAAACACAAATATATCGTTCATATAATACGCGCGTGTAACATTGGGAGACAAAACACATTCTTAAGGACCCTGCCCCACTGTACTGTGTTTTTTCGTATATACAGCAACACTACCTTAAAGGGGCAATTTAGTTGAAGTAAGTTTTATTTATAATGATGTCACTAAACTCTTCATGATTGTATAGTTTGATACTCCCTATGAACAATTTATGTCGAGAAATTGACAAGAGACAATGTTTTCTTGACATTTTTAATCAGTAATGGAGAAATCCTTAACTGTACAGCCGTACGTTTTAGCGGCAGCTGTCGGTGAATTTCTAGCTAACTAAAATGTCTTTGCAGTCGAGAAGAGAAGGTAACTTCTCGCTGTATTCGCCTAGCCTCTCTAAATAGAAGTATATGCATCTATTTTGAATCAAAATCATCTCCCAACAGCATCTAAAACATCGTTATAAATGAGTGATCTATTTTACGTTTAAACCTATTGATATCGTAATTTCTGAGGTTTGGAATTATCCAAGTGGCACCCTCTCAGTGCGTGCATGCTCTAATCATAGGTGGTGGGCACGTCTATCAAAAAAAAAAAAAAAATGAATATA